>NC_048893.1:86523516-86545345 GCF_011077185.1 Oxyura jamaicensis
AGGTAAAAAAAAAAAAAAAAAAAAAAAAAAACACACCACAGAAAAAGCAAGCCAGTTTGGAGAGTCTGCAGATCCTGAACCCGGGGACACGCAGAGGATGTTTTTTGTTCCCTCTGTACAAAAGCCCTCGGCTTCCCCTCCTCCTCCTCCTCATTCCCGCATTTCCCCACCGGGGCTGTCAGAGACAGTTCAAGGCTCCTCAGCAGCCCAGGCAGAACCAGCCCTGGCTGCCCCTGGAGCACAGCCAAAGGGCGATCCCCAAGAGCCCCATGCCTGGTGCTGGAGGCTGCCGGGCCCTGCTGTGGTCACGGCCTCAGGCTCTGCGGCTGGCACCCGGCGGCACGTCAGGAGGGGGAGAGATTGACTCCTTTTCTTTAAGTATCTCGTTACTGGTATATTTTTAAACACAGCTGGTCACATTTTTTTTTCTTTTCCAGCGAAGCCATAAATAAATAAATACTTTACGGAAACTTCCTGCGATCCGAAAACTTCACCTACTGCTCTAGCCTTTATTAAATGGCATTCTCTCTCTGGTATGCGTAGGCTCCACTTGCTGACACGTTCTTTCCCATAAGGACCAAATCCATTGAACTATGGATACAATTTCAGGATTTCATTGCCTGTATTGTTTGAGATTTTAACAGCCAAGCACCCTCCTGACCAGCGTGCCAATCTCATTCTTGTCCCATCTTATGGCCTTCTATTTGTCTTGCAAAAGGTGGTACCTTCTCTCACGACCCAAAGATATCCCTCAATCCTGTCTGCAAAGTACTTCTCCCATTCCTTGTGAGGGTACCACCCGGCACCCTGACCTGTCTTCCTCTTCGCAGATCATCCCACCTCTCACTCCTCCTTCCTTGTCAGCTTGTTTTAGAGAGTAATCTGTTTCTACAGCTGTAAAATATATATATACATTCAAAATCACCACCTGTCGTGACGTCCTACATAAAATAGTAAGAATTATAACAACACCCACCACCTTCTATTAGCTATCTGTTAAGGAAAGCAAACAGCCACCCACTTGTGAAGAAGTCTGACAGGGAAAGCAGCATTTCTCCCCTAGCCCTTCCCCTGTCCGCCAGACAAAGCCTGTTTAGCAGCGTCTGTGCAAGACTTCGCTGTTACGTAAATAGCAAATAATGTCTTGGAGCCAGCTGAGAAAAAAGGCCCCCAGCCCGAGGCCCTGCACGCTGAGCAATGGAAGTGCTTGCCCCCAAAAGGATGGCTTTCCACAGTGCTTCTCATTTGACCAGGATGGAGCCCATTAAACCCTGAGAAAGATGGCTCAGAGCTCCAGGCCTCCTCACCCGAAAGCTAAGCCACTTCTCGTAGCCCAAAAAAGGAAACAAATTCACGACCAAATTGCTTCCAATGTTTTTTTTTTTCCAAGCTATTGTTATGTGACTGCATTTGGAAGTAAGAGAGAAAAACAAATGCATGACTGTGGTCAATGTCTGTGCTAGAATAGGGGAAGAAAAAAAAAAAACTAAACCAAAAAAACGACCCAATCCTTGCTTTATGTGCTTAGTCACTTTTGGAGAGGACTGTACCCAGGGAGGAGACCAGGCAGAAGCAGTGACACACCATATCCAGCCAGCCCCCCGAGGCCCAGGGCCTGGTGACAACGGGAGATGCAGAACAGACAGGAATCTACCGTCCATTTCTTAATGTACACCGATGAGCACAAGAAATTCTTAAAAAAAAATGCAGCCTCTGGTATTTGCTCAGTTGTCTACCAGTGAAAAAGAAACAAAAACTCTTTGGGTCTTCCAAAGATCCTTACATTACTTGTCCAGTAAGGGAAAATAAGGAGCACCTCTTATTTTACAGAGGTTCTTTTAAGACAACAGTATTAGGTACGCTACAGAACTGCAATAAAAAGACATCCTCTGCCTCAAAGAATGTCTCTCTAATTGCTTACAGAGGCTGTCAACGCCTTCTTTGAGAAGGGAAGTCTGTGACTGTCCCATAGCACCAAATACCCCTAGAAAAAACTTTCACTGTTCTGTGCAAAGTCATCTGTAGACCAGCTCATTCATTACCTACCCCAACACCATCCCCTCCAAAGTAGGTTAAATACTGTCACTTGCTACAGACCACACAGGCAATGTGAGAATTGGGAAGGAGCAAAGACTTTTTCCTCACTCTGTAGCAACTAGGAAAACTCATCTGTACAAGGGAAATCCAACCTCAGATCTACCCGTATGGAAAATATCGATTGTTTATTAACTTGCAAAATGCCATAAACTCTTTTAGGATGAAAAGTACTCCTTGGTTTTGAGGAAATGCTGCTCCATGATTTCAAGTCCAGTTGAGCATCTGCCATCCTCTGTTCAGGGGTGGATAAAGCAAACCATTTTCATGGTAGTAACATCCACAACACACTTCAGGATTTAAGTCTCTCATGAAAGAGATAAGCTATATATAAACATAAAGTGTAACAATGGGACAAAAAGCAGCTTCCAGAATTCCCTCTACAAGCCTAATAGGGAAACGATGATAATTTCCCTCTGTGCTTCTCACCAGCTGAAGTCTGTCTGTTTCGCAGCCCCCCTGCCCTGCCGATAACAAACATCTGTTAGGAGCGTCCTCCCTCGTGCAAGAAGGGAACAGACCCATCGCAGCCTCTGGGGCTCTGTACCTCAGCAAAGCCCCTGGGGAGCCCCTGCTGTAAAAGCCACAGAGAAACCTCTGCCAGCTTTCTCTATTGACTGCAGAAGTGTTACATGGAAAACGAGGGCTTTTTTGCAGCCCCCAAGTAAAGGCCTCAGTAGTTAAGGAGACCTTCCGAAACAGCATGTGAGGAGTCTGTGGTGGAGGCGATCCCTTGAAGTACACCCCAGACGTGACTTTCTAGTGATCTCTATTTTAGGATCTGCCTTCCTATCCCTATCTACCAGCAGCTTTTACTTATCAACTGATTCAGCAGAAAAGCCCTGGAAGCTGGAGGCTGCAGGCTCCCAGACAAGGCTGCCTTGCTGTGGCTCAAAAGTGTCCTGCTGAGGCCCCCTGGCCTGCCACACGCCATGCCTGCCAGCCCTGCCGAGCCTCTCCTCCGGCCACCTGAAGGGCGACGGGTCCACACAAACGCCTCCAGGCCCACACAGCATCACAAGATCAGAAATGCCGAGAAGGTTGCCTCTGAACCCCTGGGCCCCGAGCTGTGGGGCAGGAGGGAAGCAGAGCCATGGCTCCCCTTTCCAGGGAGGCTGGTCTGTCTCCAAGAGCGGCCTCCGGGGAGGCTGCAGCCTTGCCTGCCTGGGCAAGGGCTCCCCGAACCCGCTCCGACACGCCAGCACCCTGTGCTCGCCCCGGGTCGGTGAGGGCTGTGAGCACCGCTCCAGCAGCGCAGAGGCACCGCCAGCGGTTCCTTATCAGCCCTCCCCAAAACAAGTAAGGACAGGGGCGTTCGGGATACGGCCCAACAAGCCTTGCTCGGCCCCGGCACAGGGACCTCAGGCAGAAGAGGGTAAATTAAAGCCAGGAAATTGGGAAGGAGGAAGGCGCGAGGGCTCAGCAGCAGCCCCCACATCCTTTAGGAGGCAGCACGTGCTCGGGGAACGGGCACGCGTTCGCAGGACCCGCTGTAATCCCAGTATCATTTCTCATTGCCAGGTCCAAGAAGAAAGCCGAACCGAGAGGGATGTGTATGCTGGGAAGGAGGGAGACGTTATTTTCACTAAGCATGAGGAGAGATGGGTGGCACAACCCATTTCTATTTATTTATTGATAACTTCCCCATCCCACAACATCCCGAGCTACCCGCACCAAACAGGAGCTGGGCTACCATCCAGACACCCAGCACGTCCCCAGCCCAATGTTCAACATGGTCCGGAGCTCTCAGGAGGATCAGCTCTTTTATTCCTACTGCTCCTCATCCATCTTGCACCTCCCTATAACACACGGTATTTCTGCGCTGACTGCAGAGCGACAAGCAACGTGTCCTCTTGCATCTGGGCTTGCACATGGGCTTGGCTTTGGCAGTGTCTGCTAGAGCTCATCCTTGGCTCGTGTACCAAAATTAAGTGCCTCCAGAGCAGGAGGAGCACGGTCCCAGAAAGAAGACACACGGTATTCATGCAGCGAGATCGTTTTGCTTGCAGCACACACTTTTATTATGCTGGCTCTCCGCTCTCCCAGCTATCTTTCAAAGCACCACACCACAACCAAAAACCAGCTGACAGGAGAAAACCAAAGCCATTCCCTTCCCCTCAGCCACCCACTCTTGCTGCACTTCACAGGAGCAAGATGCTACCAACAATGCCAGGAGCCCCATTTGGGCAACAACTCACCAGAGCCACCGTCCTTCATTGCCCGATGCAAGGGCTAACGAAGGTGAGACTCAGCTATGGACAACTCTCATCTGAAAAGGGCTTTGAGGCAAAATAGCCCCAGTGATGCTCTTCTGAAGAGCAGGGCAAGGTGGAGGATGCAGTACGGGGCTGGGTATCAGGCAACATAGTGTCCATACTAAGCTCCAGCCCCAACGTGCCGAGTGACCCCAAGGCACACAAATCTTTCTTCATGCTCCGTTTTCATCTCCTGTCCTGCTTTTGTCTTGCTGTTTCAAAGCGGGAAGTAGGAACTGTCTCCCACTACAGGCTAGCACAGTGTCTAACGTGGCTGGGTCCTCATCTTGGTTAAACATTGCAGACACTACTACAATACAAATAATAATTTAGGTTTTGGAATACAGCAGTGGCATGGCAGGCCTTCCTCGGGCCTTCGCCCAGGGAGCCAGTGTTAAGAAACCTCTACTTATCTTCAGTGCTTCAGCTACGCAAAAACTACGTTACACTCAGATTTTTGTGGCTGCTGAAATTCATGCTTGTTTGCTTGGTCACTCGTTTGGGAAATTTTTGGAAAGGTGGTTCTTTGAAGTGGCTCGGATGTTAGGGGTGTCCAAAGCTACCCCAGGGGAGGCAGATTATAGGGCAGAGAGCAGGTTAGGTGGTCAGGCATCAATGATAAACATGACTTGCCACTTTGCTCTTGACATTGTCCTCTGTGCTTCTTCTCCCTCCTCCCCAGATCTGCAGCCAGGCAATCATGAGGAAAACCCAACAACCGTATAGATGTATGTTCCTGCCTAACTTGGTGCTTTAACACAAATAGTTGACTCTTGCTTGCACAAAGGACAGCAGACTCCGTGAGGCAATCAGCAGGGTCCCACAGCTCGTACTGCGTGCTTGTGGAGCTCATGGGCTGCATGGTCACCGAGCATGGCTGACCATCAACCTGAGACCTTCTCCCTCTCAGCTGGCTGGGCAGAAGTCTCTGACAGGACCTGGAGCTCAGGTGCCAACATGCTAAGCTACTCACCACTGCTCAGGTGGCCAGAGCGGCAAGGTCCTCAAAAGCAACTTCTCCTTGCACCGTCTCACATTTTTCCTCTACAGCATTATGGAAGTGCTCAGACACAAGTCGGCATGCAACAGGGAGATCTACTCCTCATCTCCTGGGAAACAAAGACCTCTCTTCTTCAGGCCAGCACCAGTTTTGGATGTGTCCCTGGTGATGATGGACACATCCAGAGCAGCTGCCATGCCTCTCTTAGGAGCCCTCTACACCCTAGCTTCTCACAGCCCTGTCTCACCCCACAAGCATCAAGCTCCAGAGGTGCCCAAGAGCTACAAGCCAGATGTCCTGCTTGGCCAGCCGAGGGGTAAGGAAGCCCCCACGGGGATTCAAAGGCTGGCAGATATCAAGCCCTCCTCCTGGCAGAGTCCCACAGCTCCGTTGCAGTCTGGCTGGCCAGGCCTCCACAAGGAGCTGGTTACGGGGTACTGCTCACTGGACTCAAACCCCTTTACAGCTGGGGATTTACACCACTGTGCTCTCCTTCTACTCAGGTAGCTCTGACTTGGAAGCTGCACTTACACTGTATGCAAGCCAAGATGTTCCCGACAGCCACTTTTGAAATAAAGAGCACATTGCCATGCAAGAGTAGGTGGTTGGGAATAATCTGGGCAGCTGTTACACTTGTGACAGTGGGACTGGCCAACTGTGACCTCGTATTAGATGTGAGGGGAGAGCTGTCTGGTCCCTCAGCGCACACCTTTCCTTGACTCTTCACCATACCATTAAGTCACAACAGGTGCTCTTGAAAAATCCCACCCAGCGCGTTTTTGAAAACATCTCTTGACACCAGGACTCAAACCCACCCCTTCAGTCTGACAGTGCTTGGGTTTGTTAAACAAGCAGCTTGTGGTGGGGGGAAAAAAAATAAATCACACTCACCATCGAGTTAGATTCAGGGGGCCCAAAGGAATCTCTCACGGACAGCAGCGGGCTCTGAAGAAGTGGGGCCAGCTCGTCCCTTTTACCACCCACGGCTGAGGAACGTGCAAGCAAGCACCACCTTCCTGCCCCAGAGGGGACTGCCATCCAGCAGAGGGCTGGAGCGATGATAAGGCTCTCCACATCAGCTACAGCCCAGGGAGCAACTTGGGACAGAAGGCACTAGATGAAGTAAATTATTATTCAGCATCCAGAATGCTATTGGCTTCCAAATAATTGTCTATTTGTGTGCGTGCATGCACAAGAATCCTCGTTCCATGGTCTCTGCCAGCATATTCCCAGTACTGCCACTCTCCGGGGACAAGGCCCATACTTGTATTCAATCTTGGTGTTGGATCTCGAACACTACCGTTTCAGATTTTGTTTTAAAAAACATTTTCTCTGGCAACCAGGCTGTTAATGGATTTGATGTTTTTGCTCTTGCCTCCTACCTACCTTTAAAAGCTTGGCACCAAAGGGCTTCTTTGAAGATAAGGCCAAATTTGCAATTTAAGGGGTGGAACTTCATAAAGCTAGACACGGAGGGATGGAGAGAAGGAGGAAAAAAAAAAAACAGGAGCCACTTTGCTTGTCGAGATACACACTGTACAGTAGTACATAAGACTACAATGGCTTCTCTGTACCACCGCTGGCTGGAGCCATAAATTTGCTGCAGCTGCAGCGCTGCTACGTACGCTAGACTCCCCACGGGTCACGCTCAGCGAGCAGCTCCTCTCCGGCCGGACAGCCAGCCTACCCCCAGACCAAAACCAGAGCCCACATCCACCCAGCATGCACGGGTGGACGTCCCCTGAGGCAACCGCAACAGCCTCCCATCGGGCTGCCAATGCCACAGGAGGCTCTCTGCTGAAACCGACGGCGGTCCTAATCCGAGAGGGTTTTTTGGCAGCCAGCAGAGCCACGGCCTCTGTCGATCTCCAGCAGACCTACCCTCGGCACCACAAGGAGGCAGGGAAGTGCCGCTCTCAGGTTTTGCAGGTGGAGAACTGAGGAAAGTTGCCCTAACCCCAGGGGGAACCTGGATGCAAAGAACCAAACCCAGCTCTCTGGCCATCCCAGGCTCGTGCCCTAAAAGGCTGGCATCACTAAGCCAGGCAGCTGCTCTTCCTAAAAGTACCAGGATAAGTTACAGTGACATTACCAGAGGAAGCTGCCTTTTGCATATAAATGCTATTTTTTAGGCCAGTGCATCCACATTGGAGGTTTATTTTTCAGACACTGCCTCAGTAGGTTTGCATCTGCACAAGCTTTCTTAACCATACCAAGCTCAACATTGAGCTCTGCCTAGCCTGTCCTTTGTTAGGCAAAAACCAAAAAGCAACCTCCCTGTGATATCTGAAAGCTGCCAACGCAACTCTGACAGAGACCTTCACACCCTTTTCCTCTCCACTCTTGGGATTTAAAGAACAGGAGCAGAGCCCGATGCACAGCCTTTAGACACAGAAGCTTGTTCAGACTCGCTGGCATCGCAGCCAGCGAACACATCCTTGCATTTGGCAGGGCTGCAGGACCCCAGCTCTGCACAAGTGCAGGACTTGCTGGCTAATCCCTTCTCCAGAGCAGACCTTGCAGAGCCAAAATGGCACTGCCATCACGGGGCTTGGGGTGAAAGACTTACTCCCTCTGCCAGGCGCAGAAGCTCACAAAAGGTGATTGGTTTCCAAGCCACCATCTGGCTTTCACAGACATAGACCACAGCCCCAAACCCCTGTGACCTCCACAACAGCGGGTTCTCATAGCGGCAACACGCTGCTGCGTGGTTTGGACGATGCCCAGCCAGCCTCCGACCTGCTGCACGAGCACAAGGTGCAGTCGCGAGCCCCACGTCTGAGGGGAGCTCAGGGAAGGTTTTGGCCACAGGGCAGCAGCATCCCTGGAGCAGCCGAGCTGAAAGGGAGGGTAAAGTTTGGCTCTCACCTCTGCGCTGGCATGCTGCCCACAAAGAGGGCGAAGAAGCTCGAGCACGTCCCACACGCTCCCTGAAGCACATTTTCCTCCATCGGTCCCACCAGAGCCAAAATAAATTGGCATTGGCTCTTGCTCGAGCGCTCCTGTAAGGCACAAGAGCAGCCCGAGAGCCCCTCTCAGCCACTGAGCCTCCACCACACCAGGTGCTCTGCTAACAACTCCATCAGGCACAGCTGAGCCCCTCAGCCTGTTTGTCCTTTCGCAGGGAAGAAAAGAGGCCATTTTAATAAAAGGAGCATGCAGGCTCCTCAGGGCAGGGATCTGTTGTTCCCTGTTTATGTACAAAACCCCGCACCGCCCGCGGCAGCTTCAGAACCGTGCGAGCACTGAAGGCTTTTCCCCTACAACAAACAACCCTCCGACCTCCTCAGCCAGCTCGCTTCCACCGTGCTCCAGCCCCTTTTGTCTCTGCTTTCCACCGGCTCTCCTGCAGCTGTGTTGCTGGAGCCCACGCTCCTGTGGAGAGCAGATTTGAAGAAGCCTTACGTGCAAATGTGCATACATAGCACATTTTAAAGGCTTCCCATCCTGCGAGCGTTGCCTCTAGATAATGAGCTTCGAGCGCTCTGCTCAGCCAAGGAAGCAGCGGAAACAATGTCGTGTGATTCAGGGCCAAGAAGGACTGAACCAGACACCAGGAAATAAGAAAAGACGTTTGCGATGCATTTTGTCGAACGGTTACTCAAAAATACATTTAGAAAAAAAATGGAACCAGTCTTCACTGGGACCTGCAATCCCTTTATTCATTACTCCCTGCAAATTGTCCTTGTGGCCTAGGAGCTGGAACACTTAACAACCTTTTAAGCTGAGACTTGACCACAGGAGCACCAAAGTACACAGCAGCAGGTTTTTCCCTCAGGATGTTTTCAGTCTAACCAGAAACAGGAAGTCTCTGAAGGTTTTGCAAGAGAGCTTCTGCGTTGTGGGATACCCCATCCCAACAGTAGACACTGCAGTGCAAAGCTCTTAGCCTGGGAGGCTATGG
This sequence comes from Oxyura jamaicensis, assembly GCF_011077185.1. Lineage (NCBI taxonomy): Eukaryota > Metazoa > Chordata > Aves > Anseriformes > Anatidae > Oxyura > Oxyura jamaicensis. The sequence continues at coordinate 86,532,770 of NC_048893.1, forward strand.
CTTAAACCAAGAGATGTGCAATCCTTGGTCCGCTACGCAAGCAGTAATACATCAAAATACCCTTACGCATAAAAAAAGTCCAAGGGAATTGTTCCTCATACGTCTGAGGCACTCAGCGTCGGGCACTAAAATGACCAGTCAACCATTATTTATTGCCAAAGAAGCTTGTGTTAACCCGGAGTCACTCTGGCCTGCTGCTGCTGGAACTTCTTGAGGGCTGAGTGACTGAGACTGAGTGAGCCCGAGGTCCCTGGAGACCCACCCGGGGCCAACCTAGCAGGTAAAGGGCCCTCTGGGAGATGGCCTGTCTTCACCTGGGCACAGGGAAAGATTTCTGAGGCGCAGAGGAGCATGGCCAAGCAGGTGTCCCTTGGTGTGCCTGAGCTCTGCCCTGAGACATAAGGGTCACCACTGTTGGTGGCAATACGGGTGCAGTATCTGCCCTGTGACAGCACTCACCCTACCTGCACAGGGTTCAGCCCCTTTTTCTGCAGGGGGAAACTGAGGCACAGGGCTATGAAGGAAATTGTTTAAGATCGCGCAATGTATGTGCATTGGCTGTGGATGCAGTCCTGACCTCTGCTTCCACCTGAAGAGTGTCTTTCCTCCCCTGTTGCTCAGTTTTCCTCTCACAACCCAGGCGGAAGAAGTAATAGGGTTTTCTTTTGCCATGCATGGTCTGAGACTATGAGGCCTCTGTGCTCATGAGGACACACAATTAAGGAAGAAGCTGGGAAGCAGTGGCAGGTAGGTATTTTAGTCAAGCATGGTCATCCAGTAATGAAGAAGAGAAACAACAACAACAAAAAACAGGTCTGCTCTGAACAGATTAGTTTTCTTAACTGAGGGATGGAAGTGTCCCCTCAGCATCTCTGGAGGGAGTGGGGACAGAGCAAGCTGCTCGCTTCCCAACCCCACCCGTACCGCTCATTGCTGGGCAAGAGGCTCCAGGTGGCTCCCAAAGGGCAAAATCCGCTGGCCCAGGCCGGGTGGAAGGAGCCGAACTAAGGACCTGAAAGCACAGCACAGCTGCAAGTTTGGTACTGAGGGCTTAGAGGCATAGCTGATGTTAGTTCTGAGGACAGAACAGAATTTCAAGAAGCACGGGGGACTGGGCAATAATTCACCTGTCCTCTGAAAGAGCAAAACTCCAAGCTGAGAGTCTCACACCCAACTGGCTGGGAAGGCCTCTGCACACACCAGGCACCCAGCTTCACTTTGCGGTGGTGAAGAGCCTCTCGTCCTGTACTTACTGGGGATATCAAGTCAGTACATGATACAGGGAAGCTGTATTTTCCAGACCACAGGGCTACAGCGCATCCATAAGACTCACATGCCAGTATGTAGCACATATATTCACCTGTAAAAGTTCTCCCTTTGCACCAAGCAGAGAAGAGTTTTTTGTGGTTTCAGATATTTGTGCTGGGATATCTTTCCCAGCAAATAAAGGTGTCATGGGGTGAGCACGTGTATGTATGAGAGAGAGGGAAAACTGAACTTACTTTCCAAATCTGCACAGGACCCTTGTGCACTCTTCAGATGAACCTGCCTCATTTTCCCCAGCAGGGAGGACTGCTCTCTACCTGACTCCAACCCTTCCTCACAGCAAACACCTCTTGTCTGTTTTGCACTGTAGGATGAGTCTCTGTAATTGTAGCTGGGGGGGGAGGGGGATTTTAAGAAGTCAAAGAACAAAACTCCATTTATTTCTTGTCAGAGAATATCACTCACTCAGCAGGGAGCTCACAGCTCTCCCTAATTGTCCTATTTACTTTAGAAGGTCCCAAGATGACTCCCATTAGCAAGGGAAGTTATTTCACCTTCATTTCTTTAGGTCACTTAAATAAACAGAACAAATCTTCATTGCAAACCCGTGAAATGTTTCTGCTGAAGTCCTTGCCAGAGCCATAAACCTCCAACCCACTGAAAAAAACATGTGCATGTATGTATATATGCATATATATGTAAGAGCCCTCCTTCAAACATAGGCACACTGAGGCAGTTCAAAACACAAGAAAAGTTATTAAAGCCCTACTCACAAGAGCACCCACATTCTTCTAATATTTTCCGTGATAGTTTTTTAGCCCATGGGAAAATAAACTTTAATGGCAGATTGCAAATTAACGTACCAAAAAGATACCATGGCAGCAATATAGAAATTAGAACTGGACACCAAGGAAATCAAACAATTTAAGACATGCCTGGAATTACGGGCGGGCACACAGCGTGTGTGGAAGCCTGTTATCCCACTTGCATAATGCTGCAGAGAGGTCAAGAGAGTTTCTTTAAAACAAACAAGAACAACAACAAAAAAACTTTAATAGACCTGAACTGCCTTTCCCACAATGCCAGTGAAATCACACTTGGGGTGCCAGAATTAGCTGAGGAAGCGCTCAAAGACACAAGATTTATATTAAATACCTTTTGCCAGCTGGAGGTACTGGGAAAAGTCTATTTTTACTTTTCAAAGTAATTAATAGCATATGCAGAGCATTGTAAAAAGTCTCATTTGGACACAGCTACAAATGCTGCATCCCACTTTGTCCCCAGCACATTTGCTATTTGCAGCCACCACCAAGACCTGCCAAAGTTACAGTACAAGCAGCAAGGCACACATGCACAAATCCTCCAGCAACCCGCCACAGAGCAGAAAAATCACTTCCCCCAACCCAAATCTCTCCTCGTCCTTGTACCAGCGATAAAAATCTACAGTTGCACAAGAGAAGGACTGAAATTTTGCTCACGGATTACCCACCCACGCTTTTCTTTGCAGGAGCAGCCCCTTCACACAGCACAAACCAAAGTGTATTTGGTTGTGTTTGCAGGAGCTGAGACTTGCCTGCAAACTCCCATCTGCTTTTGACAAGAGCTGGAGCAACAGGAGACGAAAACATTTTTTTTTTGCACAGCTTTTCCCTCTCCCTCTCTCCACCACACTCCTCGACCAGCCGGTGGTGAGGACAGGGAGATGTCGTGGACCAAACTTTAGGGGAAGTTTTAAGCAAAGCGCCGGAGCACTGCGGCGTGTGCATGCTCCGGGCCCTCCATTAACGCCGCACGGCCAAGGAGGAAGGGCTGGGAGAGGATGACCCGCTCCCCAAATCCCACCTGCCCCAGCACAAACCCAGACCCTGCACAGGCTGGGGCCAGCGGGATATCGCTCTTCTCTTGTCACCTCCTTGGCGCGCCCGCTGACCCCTTCCCAGCATCCCGACAGCAACTTCCCCAGCTCCGGCACAAAGCCGGAGGGCTGAGGAGGGGGAAAGCCCCTCGCCCCTTTGCCTGGACGCCCCCCTGGCCCGCTCCCCTCCGCTTCACTCACCGGGGGCTCCGGCCCAGCAGGCGGGGGGAACACGACCGTGCCCGAAATTGAGCGAAGCAACAAAGAGGCTTAACTCCAGGAGCTGGGAACTTCCAGGCCGGATCTGCGGGGAATTCAGCACACACACACAGAGAAGAAAAATAATAATAATAAAGAGAGGAAAAAAAAAAAAAAAGAGAGAGAGAGAGAAAGGGAAAAGCCTGTTTTGGGGGGAAAGGGAGGGGAAGGTGGGGGCCCTTGACTTGGGGGTTGCCGGCGGTGTTTTGCGGCTGGTTATATGCGGAGCTGAGGCACGGCGGGGAGAGCAGCGCGGGTGGAGGAGGAGGAGGAGGACGAGGAGGAGGAGAAGAAGGAGGAGGAGGAGGAGGGAAGGGGAGTGAGGACGCGGGGAGCCAGACCCTCCATACGGGAGACGGCTTTTGGATGACTGAACTCCCAAACAATTCCCTGCTCCGGCTACTCCTGCCCCAGCGCCTCTCCCTCCTCCCCTCCCCCTGAGGAGGAGGAGGGATGGAGGGGAGGAGCCAGAGCAGGGAGAAAACACAAAATTAAACTCCCTTCCCCAAAAAGCAAGGCAGCGGCCGCCCGTTCACCCCCCAGCAATAACAATAACCAGCATCATCTGGACGTTGCCGACCCCGAAGGGAGGCCGCCGGCACCCGCGGAGCTGCTACCCACCCGGCCGCCGCGCTCCCCCCGGCAGGCGGAAGCGGGAAAGTTGGGCCGAAAAGTTTGGCCTGACAAGGAGGGAGGCCGCCGTGGCGGCGGGGGCAACGGGGTGGCCCGCGGGATGGTGGCTGCAGGGCCACGGCTCCCCCAGGCCCGGAGGGGAGATGGCGGCCAGACCTCACCACACGAAGCGGATGCCCCGGCATGGGGTCGGGAGGGACGGGCAGTGCCCGCAGGCACCGTGGGCACCAGGGACCGGGGGGCTTGGGGGTATAGGGGCAATGTTTGGGCTGAGAGACTCTCTGGAGGTGAATATCGATGGAGGTGTTGTGGTAGACCTTCTGATTGAGCTTGTCACCCTGTAGGGACCAAATCGGGAAAGTTGTGTGGAAGTTTCTCCAACCACCTGTTGAAATTCAAGGGGTCAGACAGCTTTCCTGCGGGTCTGCCAGCTCACCAGCAAGCACCCCGTACCTATGAGCAACCGTGCACAAGCATGCCCTGGCCTGCAGCCTCACAAGCTGGGTAGCTTCTTCAGCCATCCCTGCTCTTTCAGGCAAACCTGCCAACACCAAGCCATGCCAGGTTTCTGTGTTACGCTCAGCTCTGCATGTTGCATGTCTGCAGGAGAATCAGATCCCTCCTCCAGGCTCTGGCGATGGCTTGCAGGGTGGGAATGGGCAAGTCCCTGTCAACACTGCGTGCCTCAGTTTCCCCCGTTGTGCAAATGGAGTTCAAACATCTCCATAGCTGCCTCACAGACCAATGTTTGTGAAGGGACCTGAGGTGCTGTATCTGGCTGGCATCACCCACAGACTCATTCCCTCCAGGAGAGGACACCCATCCCATTTGTGCTGTTATGGGACATAGGGCAGACCATCTGGATCAGGATGTCAAGACACCTGAAACAAGAATGTAGTCAGAGAAGGAGGAAAAGAAATGTCTACATAGGAGGCAATTTTTCTGCATGTGTCCAGATGAAATAATATGAGCCCAACTGCTTATTTCAGGTTGCAGTTTTCCACCAAAGTGCCAGGACTAATATTTTGCTAAATGAACAGAGTCCCTTCCAATGGAGGTCGAATAGTCTGCTGATTTTAGCCAGCGAGTTTCAAGGAAAGTAACTGACTCCACAAATTAACTCACAAATACGGCTCCTCTGAAGGTGATGTGGAGAAAAGTGAGACAAGAAGGAGAAGACCTTTTCTTCCAATCTTCCCCCTGGCAGGGAAAGCATCTCAAGCACATTTAAAAAAAAAAGAAAAAAAAAAAAAGTAAAAAAAAAAAAGTAAGAACACCAATCCCTGGGATTAAACCAAACCTGCTGCCTCCCTGTACTCCAAAGGATGTATATGTGCCCAACAACATACAAGCTAATAAAGTTACCCTAGAGGTGCTGGGAAATCCTTTAAAATTCCTACAGTAAAGACGAGTTTGAAACAAATCTGCTGCCACTGCAAGGTCAGGATTGTTTACGAACTACAAATAGGTCTTTCACACCTTTGCCATGCGCAGAGCATAGATGATACATGTGATTTATAGTTTCTAAATCAGATTGTTGTTGATGATGTTGTTTCTGCTTGGTTTTGAGTTTCTTGTTTCCTCGTTTTATGATGGGGTACTGAAAATTTCAAAACTGATTCATCTGCGGGGTTTCTGGAGTTCCAAGGAAATACGTATTGATGGCTCGTCAACTTGCACATGAATGGGCAGGCTTACCAAGTTGAACACAAACTTCCTTCCTCCCCAGCACTAACTTTGCTGTCCAATTATCTTTTAAAGAACTGTTTCCCGAAGTCCAAGATTTTTCTTTTCATTGCTCAGCAACACAGCCCTTAGGTGCTAAATCCATATGTAGACACCTCACTAAGTGGGCTAATTTTTACAAGTGCTGAGACCTCTAGCACCTGCCTTATCTGAAAAGCAGTGGTTTCCTAATTTAGAGCAGTCATAAACTGTCCTAAATTAAAACAGGAATTGAATTAGCCCTGATGAGTTTTAGGCTTACAGAGGTGGGAAGAAAGAGGCGAGGAAGAAGAATTAAAGCTACCCTGTGCAAAGAAGTGCCTTGGGGCTTGTTTTGTGCTAGGAAAAAAAAAAAGGCCAGGATTGCAGCCCCACAGGATTACATTCCCTGTTTATCCACAGGGAGGAGGAAACATGGGGTGCAGCAGCACCCTTCATTTGCTATTCTTCCCACATCACTCTAAGAAATGCCTTGGGGATGAAGTAGGAAGCTGGTTCGTGCAGCCATGTCCCCTGTGCATCCACAGACAAGCTCACCAGCTCTAGGCTGCCACCCCTGTACTTCAAACCACCCACCAGAACTGCCCTCAGGTTGTCATTGACCTGGCTGAAGTTCAAAGCAGTGAGAAAGCCAAAAACCCCTCCTTAGCCCCATTCCTTAGGGTACAAGGAAACTTTTACCATGGGCATTGACCAGGGACAAGCTGCGGCTGTGGGGGGACCTGTCCCCCTCGGGAGTTGCTGGAGCATCCCGATCCTCGGCCCCAGCCCTCTGCGATCCCAGGCAAAATTCCCACTGCTGCTGCTGTCGGATGCAAAGGCTCCTCCTCGGGGCCGCAGGAGCTCCAGCTGTTTGACATTGTGCGGAGCAAGGCGGGGGGCACCGAGGGACTCCGCATGAAAGGGCGAGCTCAAAGGAAACCGGACCCTGGCATGTCGGTACGATACGCAGTGGGTAACAGGCTCAGTTAAATTTGCTCATTCAGCCAGCTAAGAGGGAGAGTTTTCTCATCCGCCCTGCTATGTTTAATTCATCCACACATGCCTCCCAATTATGGACGGAGCAATAAACAGAAGGGGATGCTGGGGGTGGGGGAGAGACGGGCAGCCTCCAGCCCCCAAGCCTGGGCTCCCCGAAAATCTGTGACCTGCATGCTGCTGTCCTGGCTGTTGTCCTTGGGGGGGGGGGGGGGGGCATCAGCATTACTACTCTGACTCCCTCTAAATTTTAGCCCAAATTCGTGCCTCTCTCTTTTCAGAAACACGCATTACAGGAGCTGCATGCACAGACTGATGCTTCCAGCTGTCCATGCCCAGCCTCTGAGTCAAGTGAAACTCCCAGCAAAAATCCATGCAGTATTCCTGCCTCCATCGAAGCCCCTGGACTTGCCCCCAGGTTTTTCTGTTCCCACAGGAGGCATTGGGCCATGGAGGCAAAGGCAAGGCGCAGAAAGCCCTCCTCAAACCATGTGGCTGCTTTGTAGGGAATTCATGGTGAGTCTGATGAGAGAGGAGAAGGAAGTGGCAAGGATGCATCTCCAGGAGCTGGCCGGTCCGAGGGCAGCAGCCTCCATCCCAAGTGGGGAAGCGAATGGGAAGCCCCTGGTTCAAAGGGGTTTCAGCATGAGTTTTGCTTTGTTTACCCTCTTGTAAAGCTATTTGTTACTTTGATAATCCATAGGAAATGGGATCATTTCTCTCCCAGCTTGTCAAATTAAATAAACAAATAAAACCTTGTTTGGCTGGTGAAAAGCTTAGAAAGGAAAGTGTATTTGTACAGGGATTCAGGATCTAAGCATCTTTCAGGGGCAGAAGATTAAGAAAGTAATCAGAGAAAGAAAGAAGGAAGCGATTCAGTCATCAAAACTCAAGAGAGCCAAATTAAAGAGGGGGGTGGGACGGGATGACAAGAGATAGGGCCTGGCTATATTAGGAAATCTATGCTGGAGTAAACTAAACCAGCCTGAGGTCAGTTTAGTTTCACCACTAGGGCCCGAGTCAGGGACATAGACTTGCTTGTGGGAAGCTTGCCCTGATGTCAGTCCTACTTTGGCTGAGATGTTATTTCAGAATATATGCATGGTGTATGCTTGTAACCTCAGGTTTCAGACAGGGTCTGGCAACAGGTTGGTTTTATGGTTATAATTCCTATTTCAGACACAGTAAAACCAACGTATAAGAAAGATTCCCCCAGAAAAATGTCGTTCTCCTTTTGCACAGTGATAGGTATATTGGTATAAAATGTGTTACATATGGGTATAGCTGTGCCTACGCTCCGGGTGTTGCATAAAATGCATACGGGGGACTTTCTAAAGAAGTATCATTTTGTTAGTGGTCAGTTCATTGATATGAAATATTTGGACTCCAGGGCTCCCAGGTCTATGAGATGGTCAAGTTCAGGCTCAATTTTTTTCCTTCTCTTAAAAAGTTCAGGAATCTACAGTTGGAGATTGTCTTGTGTCTGGGGAGTGCCTTACAATGCCACTAAGCATTTCAGGTGGAGGACAGGGTCTTTAAGAAAAGCCTTTGTTAATTGGAAATAATCCAATGCAAAAGGCAAAACCTTTTGCTTGGGTAAGGAGCTCAAGCATCCTAAATAAATAGCCTTTTTTTCCCCAAGATCCTGCTTTCCTTCCTCAGAACTTCATAACAACTCTTCTACAGTTTAAAACTCCTCATGCAGTGAAAGCCAATGCAGCCACATTTGTGATCATGACCACACAGCAGCGTGGGAAGTCCTGAGCCTGGACACAGGAGCACCACGAACCTGGAGTGTGCAGAAAGAGCTCGTGATGATTCTTTGGCACCTGCCCTCGCCTGTGGCTTCATCGCCAAAATCCACCTCAGAGTAATGATAAGCCTGATGAGACAGAACATAAAATCAAGACCACGCATATTCTCTTTTGCTGTGACAGTGATGCAAAAAAGCAGTTTCTTCTCATGCTAGATGAACCACTTTTTTTCTCTGTGGAGATGCTGCATGGAAATCTGGTGCTACCGTAGTCAATAGAGGTCTTATTCCCATCACTACAGTCTTCGCCGGGTTTAGGATTTCACACTTTTTACTGATTCCCTTAATCTGAAATAAGTCTTTTGGGGTTTACAGACATCAACATCCAAGATAGGGAGGCATCCTAAAGGTGTTCCAGGTTAATGCTGAAGACTGAAAAGACCCCTTTAGCTGGGGTGCAGTCCCTGAGTAATTACACTGATGATAAATAGCAACCTGTCATGTCTATCAGCAAGGGAGCTTACGTTTTAAGGCATGCAGATCTCCTTTACATCACATTCTCTCTTTGTGGCGCTCCGTCTATTCACCTATTATTTACCCATAATCTCTCCTCCTCCACTGCTTCCCCACACACCTGTTGCCTTGCCTTCCTTCTTTTTCATCGCCTCTGGCTTGCTCTGCCCCTTGGAAGAGCCCTCAAAAAAGATCTCATCCCCGCCAGCCCTGTGTCTGTCCCCGTGCCCCCACCCTGCCATCACCTACACCCCCAGCGTGAAATCTGACTGGATTGACCCTGCGCAGAGCACTTTGTGTGTGAGCCAGTGCAGGCTCGCTAGGGCATGCAGCGCTGATAAAAGGCAGCTCTGATGGGCTCTGTCAGGGATCCCGGAGAAACAGCCTGGAAAAAAACTGTGAGCCCACAGCCCAGCTTGGAGACTGCAAGGCACGCGGGGAAGCCTCCATGGTGCAGGCAGGTCCTATTGAGCCAGCCCCTAACACTTCATGGGGACAAATCCCCTCTCCTGGAGGTCCCCCTGGCCAGGTGAGGTTCCTCACCTCCCAAGGAACATCAGAGGTGCCATCCTTCATAAGCTGACCTTCTGCAGCTAGCCAAACCTGGGGAGCCTGCAAGAGACTGCCCTAGGAGAGGGGTGCTCTTGTCCAGCTTGGACAGACACATCTCCTAAAACATCATGTTACCAACCTGCCTTTCCATCTTTGTCCATTATTCCTAGCGTGACCCTTTCACATCACCCTCAGCAATATCCCAGCCCTCTGGTGTTTAGACTTGCAGCCCCTGACTTCTGAACTGCTTTAAGTGCCTCTCCTTTGGGTTAGTCCGGCTACGCATTGCCTGCCTGCGTTACTCTTTTAGCACTCTCCCCTCCAAAATGCTACTTTTGTCTACGAAACCGAACGCTGACACCCCACTGCAATCTGCGGAGCGTGTAAAAGAAAGCTGCTCTTACAGCTCCGTGCCTCTGTGCGCGTATGCCCGGTTTTGTCCTCTCATTAGGCTGTGCACACATACACTCCCGTTGCATGTTAAAGAGCAGGATAGCAAAGCACCTCCCAGGCATTTCTTTGTAACTTTAGAAACCAGGTCCCCCTTTAGAAAAGAGAACCACAGCTGATACCAAGGCCGCCGTGCTCAGGAGTATACAGTTTCTGAGGACAAGGGTTAGATGGACTTTAAAAGGTTATACAGCTTAGTGTTTCTGATCCTTTTTTAATCCAGAGAACAAACTAACCTTTGGGGGAAGGAAAAAAAAATAATAAAAAATCCACAGATTCTTTCAGAGAGTGGATACCACACAGCAGCCAGCGTGTGCTGCCAAATAAAGATCAGCCAAAGCTTTGAAATTCTGCTTTTTTTTTTTTTTTTCATTTCTCCCAGCTGCTTTTATTTGCCGCTGTTTCATTTGGCTGCATGTGTTAGATGTTGCACGAGGCGTGCGTGTACGGGGGGAGGACTCGGAGGAGGATGCTGTGACCCAGTTGTGGACCACCTCCTGAAGCCCTGCAAGCCATCGGTGCTCCCAACACCCTTGCGTAGCCTGCCGGACGGCACCAAGGCCAAGACCCAAGAAATCCCTTCCTGCCTGGCACAGGCCGTGGCTGCAGGCTCCTTGTGGAAGGCAGAAAAGGGGAGCAATCCTTTCTGTACAACTCAGGTTTTTGGTGGTACAGAAACAGCTCACCTCGTTACTTCTGGGCCTACTTGGGCCTACAGTTTTGGACCACCCCTGCTCAGTGCTTACAGCCCTTTGGTCCTGTCTGGTGGTCAGGCAGATAGTCTCAGGTTGGGCCCAGTTCTCCCTCAGCTACCCGGGTGCAGGAGCCCCCGAATTCCCACCGGTGTGGAGGCAGTGTAACGTGAGAAGCGTGTGAGGCCCTTTCTTCTGGCCTCCTCTCGTAAATCACCTCCTGCAGCAGCACCTGAAGTCGTTTTGGCAAGACCAAAGCATGCATCAAGAAGCTTTTTGTAGTGAGCCTTGGCAGATCAAATGCTCTCCGAAGGTTTGCTGTACCGTGCAGGCCTGCAGACCACGTGGCTGGGGCCGCTGAGCAGCAGGAGGACTCGTGGAGGGAGGACGTAAAGCCTCCAGGGAAGTCCAAGTTGCTTCTGCTCACTGCGCTGACCAGAGTGACCCCAGCTGAGCGATCAAGCATGCTCTCATTCCCCTTTCCTCTCATCAGAATATAGGGTCAGTTTGCTCGAGAGGTTTCAAGTTATACCAGCCCTCTGGTAGCGAAACTTTCCCATGAGACTGCACTGCGAAGCATCTTGCTTTTTTGTGGCCTTTCCTACAGTGTCTCTTGCGTGAGCTGCAATGACAGGGAATTCCCCTCCCACCAGAGCAGCTTGTGCAGCTCCTTGCCTGTCTCTCTTGGTGCTGAGGAGACACATAACAGGAGATCCTACAGTGTGTGTGAGAGGGCTGAGGGATACACCAGTCCCAGCAGAACCATGGTACGGAGTGATAACCAAATTGTTATCCAAATTGCTCACCACCTCATCCCTCACCTGCTTCTGCTGCCTCCTCCTCCACCCATCCCGTCCTTGTCCAGCTGTCCTTCCTACTCATGGCTGGTGCTCTCCCTGCCGCAGGAGCAGGAGGAGGACTGGAGGCAGGTGTCTGTGTCCCATCACTGAGGATCTTTGTGGGGGGGGGTCATAGCATGTCCCCAAAACGTAGGAAATGAGACTGGGCCATATTAGGGGTGCTTATACCCAAAAAAGATAGAGCAAAATACAGCCCTGAGGCCTCCAATGTGACCCGATGCTGCTGCCTCTTGGGCATGTTTCTTGGGTGTAGGAGGGATGCCAGATTTTCTCATTTAGTGCCAAGTTCTTCCTCCTAGAGTGCATCCAAACTAAAAGCCAGGCCCCCAGACCCTGCCCCCTTCTGAAAGCCTGCTCACTGCTGTTCAGAGGGCAACAACCTCTCCATGGTCAAGAGGCTGGACTTCCTGTAGGGAAGCACGACATCAGTATCAAACAGCACGGCTCGGCCAGTTTTGTTCTTGCTACCACCATTACAATCACCACAAAAATTATTACATCTCTACCCAAGAGATATTCCCGTCAAACACATTTTTTCTAAACAACCCTACAAAGGGTTAATGTACTTGGGGAAAACCCAGAGGCCACCTTGCCATCTGGCCGATCCGTCCTGTGACCTGGGATTTCCTAAGGACCCTGAAGGAGCCGAATTTCCTCCTTGAACTTCAGTGGGAATTGGTTTGGGGGGTGGTCTCCCCTCCCTCAAAAGCTCAGACAAGTACTCCTCAGGCATCTCTCTCTTCTGCTTGTCACTCTTTGCCCTGTTTGTTTATTTTTTGCACTTCTCACAGCCCGGACAAGGCAAACAGGCTAGTCGATTGTTGGTGTGCATCTCTTTCACTGTAAGCTTTGTTTATGTCTTAGCACAGTGATGCAATATTTGGGTTGAACGCTTCAAGGGGAAATGTTTATAGAACTAAAAAAATATTTCCATTTGATTTGTTTATAGGAAGTTTTTTCTTGTGGTCTTTGGTTTTGAAAAGGCCTTCGCATGTTTTCTTTTCTGGGGGGGGGGGGGGGGGGGGGGGGGGGGGGGGGGGG
>NC_048893.1:86545445-86662684 GCF_011077185.1 Oxyura jamaicensis
CCCCCCCCCCCCCCCCCCCCCAGCACTCCCCCTTTGCAGATCTGAAGTTTGGAGCCAAATTCAGCCATGATAACACCATGACTGACTCTTTAGGTATTTCCACCATGCTCAGCACTGTGGCGTTGGAGTATCTTCCTCCTGGCACCCCAGCTCTTCCCGGCACTGCCATCCTCCCCTGCACCAGCTTCCCCAAGCCTGTATGTGGGGTTGGGGGGCTCCAGCCCTGGACCCCCACAACCGCCCTTTGCTCCTGAATTGCCCCTGCCTGGGGCCATCCCTCGGGAAGGGTGAGCTGCACCCCTGGGGAGAGTTGAAAGAGTTAAATGGGAACATTACTGGGAAGGGAAAACAAAAGAGTAATAGGAAAGGCATCTTTGTGTGACCAAGGGCTTAACCGAAACCAGGCCTTCTCCCTCCATCCCAGCCGAGAAAACAAGGGAATGTGTGCAGGCAGCCGCCGGCCGAGCGTGAGCATGCGTTCTCCTCTGCAGGCAGCAAGGCACGGCCGAGCGCATCCACTCCCCCTCGCTGCCCTCTGCATCCACTTGCCGTACGTGTGTCTGCCAGCAGGAACACGACAGAGAGCACCGGCTGTAACAACACGTCCCAGGCTCCTTGAACCAACAAATACCAGCCCTCCACATTTCCCCCACACAGTCCCGCACCTATGTCACCACCGTTTCGGCTGGATGGCCCCCGAGCCCAGGTGCAGATGGCTTTCCATGAGCTCACCAACCAGCAGGGCTCCACAGACCATCGTTTGGCAACAGCCGGCATAGGAAAAATTACTCTGAGGGATGTTTCCAGCTACTTCCAGCTGCTGCCTGTGCAGGAATAGCATGAGATCACTGGCTCGGAGGACGCCTTGGCTTCCTCAGCCTCTGGCCATCAGCAGGTGGCCCTGGAAGTGGAAAAGCTTGTGAGCTGTGGCACGGGGGATCTGGCGCCTGGGCACCGGGATCACACCCAGATGCGTAAATAAAAGCCAGGCTCCCTTGCCTTGCAGGCTCGCAGGCTCTGCCACATGAGGAGAGGGCAACTGGTGTTTGGTTTTCCCCCAGTGTACACCATTTCAGGAAACATCATGCCCTTTCTGGGAGCGTGACGGCTGCACTACAAGTACACTTGCCCTGTCCCTTTAGTTTTAGGGCTGAGGCTGCCCAAGAGCCACAGACACCTGTGCATTTGTGCACCCTGGAGCAAACTGGTGAGGAGTGGGGCTGGCCTTTGTCTCTGCTGAGAGCAATACCAGAGGTTTCCTCAATGGGATGTACAAGGCTGGGTGAAGGCCAATGTATTTGTACAAGCAAGAACTGTATTATCTGTGGTTTCTTGGTCTACAACACACCTATGGGCCACCATAACCAATATATGCTGGTCTGTCTTGGCTCTCCAAGTGCAAGAGAGACACCAGAGCATCATGCTTTTACGGATTTTAGTACACTGAGAGCTAGACGGAATAGAACACCATAGGAAGATGAGAACAAGGTAGACCGAAGTGTACTTACAGGTCCCATGGCCACAAACCTTGCTTTGGGACATCATTTGTAAGCTGTGTCTGACTGCACACCTCCATGCCATCGTGGTGCATTCTTGGACCCAATAGCTGAATCCTCCCAGGAGGGAAGGTCTATAGGGTACACAGGCTCGGTACAGTAACTGCACTCCCCGCTGATGGCGATTGCACATCTGCTTGTGTGCTGCTGTCAGATGCTGGATGGTGGTTCCTAAGAGGGGCAGAAATAGCTTATTTATTCTGTTTGGCATCTATATCCATTCCCTCTTATTTCTCACTTCTCCCAACCCATAACCCCCTCCCCCAAAAGCCAAGCTAATGCCTTCCAGATGAGGTGCTAGAAGCTGTTAATTGCACCCGGATCCATCCTGATTTGTGCTTCAGTCAGCGAGGCACCTCGCTAATGGATCTGAGACTTGGCAGTGGGCCTGGGCCTGGCGTCAAAGGAAATAGATGAGAGGGAAAGAGAGAGCAGGGAGCTGGAGAGAGAGCAGGGAGACCCAGAAAGGAAAATGATCGCTCCTCCTCGCAGCAAGGGGCTGGATCGTGATAAGGGCCTGCAGTTCTCCCTGGGCAAGGCGGCTGTGGCAGAGGAGCATTGCCTTCTCCTGGTGGAAACCAACACTGGCCCCGGGAGCTGCTCCCTGCTCTAGGGAAGGCTCGTGCTCATGGAGGCAGAGCTTCAGCACACCGGGGCCTCATGGGGCTGGAGACGCTGGAGCAGCTGGGAGCCCAGGGGATGAAGAGCTTCCTACTGACCACCAAACTTTAAGGGTTTCCTCTTCAGTGGCTTCTCGGGAGCCACCTGAGGTGCAGGCTTGTTTCTGGACACGTGGGACAACACCAGCCCAAGGAGACTTGGGCAAAGCACAAAAGCAGCCAGCAGTATGACAGGGCCTCTTGTGCAGGGCCTTGGTGGCACTTCACAGCACATTCCTGGTGATCACAAAGATGGCATGCGAAGGCTGAAAGCATTGGGGCTTTTCTCTCAGTAACTGTTTACAATCATCTGCCACCTTGGCTTTGTCTGGATGGAGAATCTGAAGACCCCAGTGCTGCAGCCCCCAGGACATCCACTTCAGCATCACAGTCTGAGGCTGAGGAAAAGATTGTTATTAGGTGTTTGGGGGTTTGAGGGTGGCATCAAACAACCTCCTTTCTGTATGCTGAAGGTCCCAGGAGACCACACAGTGGTTTCTCTCCATCATGAGTTACCCCTCCAGCACTAAACCCAGTGTCTTCCTTAAATCATTTTATAAAAAATGAGGTAATTACACTGATTTTACTGGTGGATAAGATGAGGGTCAGAAGCAAAGTAACTTTGCCTAAGGTCCCACATGGAGTGTGAGCCCCATCTGGGAGGGGACTTGTGGTTCTCAGCCAGAGGCTACCTCCTCTGCTAGACCAAGCGCTGAAAACAGCAGAGCCATGAAGCCATCAGAGAGGGAAGTAAGGTTCAAGGGCTATACCAGATTAAAAAAAAAAAAAAAAAAAAAAAAGCCTACTCAGAATAGAGAAGATGTTTAAACCTTGGTCTTATTGAGTTCCCTTCACTGCAAAAAAAAAAAAAAAAAAAAAAAAAAAGCAAGCAGGAAACGCCCAGGTGGAAGGGAAGAGTTGAGCAGTCTGCAGCTACCAGGAGGGCCCCGGAGGTGTAGTGCGGCATCTGGTAATGAACTTGATAATCCTGGGAACGATGCTCCTGGTGGAGGAGATGTGCCAGGCTGAACGTGGAAACGGGACAACCAGAAGCAACCAACGGCAGTGGGAACCCAGTTGGTTGGAACCAGTAAGGAACCGTGCTAAATTCCCTTTGGCTGTGAGTCCCATTTTCATCAACTTTGCAATTCTTGGCAAAGATCTGAGGGAGTTTCCACTAGACTGTGATTCATTTGGTGAAATCTGATCTTGGCCAGCAGGGGAGGGAAGCAGTCAGACAGACAGACTGACAGAGACAGGGTGCAATATGAGCAGAGGCAAGACTGTCAGGCCTCTGCAAAGGGGGCAGAAAGAGACCTGTTCTGCCTGATAGGGATCTCGGTGGGCAATCTGCTAGGGGAAGAGGTAAGGAAGTAGAAGGGCAAACTAATTACAGACATTGTGTGTGTTTGTATGTGTCTACAGACTGATTAGCTCATGTCTCCAAAGCATTTGGAGATGGAAACCAGTTAATTATCCTTATTAATTTTTCCCCTTTTGCGGTCCTGGTTATTTTTGGAGACCATTTTAAAGACAATGCACCACCCAGGTGCTGGCTGCCCCAAAGCCTGCTGGAATTCCCGACGTGTCTTTTCCTTCCCTTACACAAAGGACAAAACCCAACGAGAATGATTCCTGCTTCTTGAAATGAGGACAAATCAAATAATAAAAAAATTAATGGCAGGGAAAAATTACGTCTCCCCACTGGCATGCCCACATCACATGATGTGTGTCTTCTTCTGTGCCTCTCTGGGGACAAAGACAAGGTGGCTGCCCGTTTCTGCACTTGCTGGTGCCCTGAGATACTAGCAGATGGGTACCCAGATACACCGAAAACAAAAGCATAATCGCTGAGCAGCTAGGTGCAGCCCAGGTAAGACCTAGTTTTAGTTTCTTTCCAACCTTCTTGCTATGGGTTCCCACCAGAGGACACTGAGAGAAACGCTAGCAAACTTGCCGAGGCTGTTTCTAACAACTGCAGCATTTCAGGCTCCTTCAGAGCAATAGGACACATCATTTTCCAAGGCTGCCCATAGACAAACCTGGCTTCAAACTTCACCTGCCACCTACAAAAAAATAGGAAAAGTCTGGCTATGGAGAAATTCCCGTCCCTTTCCTTCACCTCCTTGCTAGTCTTGCTGCCCTGGGCCTGGGTGATGCCTGGACATCCAGGTGGGAAGCCACAGTCCCAGAACTGGAGACCTAGACATTTTTTCAGTGCTATGCCAAGGCGCTAAGCACTGGGAAACTAGACCATGCACACCACGTTACAATAAAAGGGATAGCTGAAGACTTCCAGACCATGACAGGTTTGATCTGGCTTGTTTATTTTTTGGCAGGAGGGACCGAGGGAGGCCAGGGCAGGGACCGAGCATGTGTTATATGTGCCAGAGAGAGCACGTCTCCTTCAAGTCAGCTGTCTTCTGTCTGCTTTCACATGTGGCCGTTCAGCCCCATTATGGTGCTGCGCTTTGCTTGGTGGGCTGAACGCAGGAACATCTGCACCAGGTCCGTTGCAATGAGATTTATGAAGCCTCTCAGAGGTCCCATCTTTTCCTCCTCCTCTTCCTTTCTGGGACTTGGGGATTTGGTAGTTTTGGGGGTTGTATTTTTTTTTTTTTTTTAAGACCACTTTAATTGCATATAAGGCAGAAGCCCTTGATTTACTGTGCTTTGGCTTCAGGAACAAAAGACTTTAGGGAGGAAAAAGATTCAGGTTTTTGAGTACTTGTTTCCTGTTATACCTCAGCCTCCCTGTGCAGACAGAAGGCCTGCCATGGTGCAAAACCTGGACTTGTGTAGCACCAGGGAGAACCCAGATAAGTTTGGGCCATGGGTTCTTGCTTACAGAGTCCATTTTCTCAAGCATAGAGCCAATCCATCAGGAGACAGATGTCCATGCTGGACTGCTTCTACGTTGCATGGTGTTTGCTGAGATCTTGGGTCCCAAGAAAGTCAGAATATAGGATTCTGACGAGCGGTGGTGTTACAGATCATACAAAAGTGAATGAACGTGATGGACAGCTATCAGTAAGGGCAGACTTCTGTGACCCAGAGCTTCTCAGGTGGAAGAAGGGGTGCAGAGCGAAGGGTGCTTTTCAGCACCTCTCCCCCAGTATCATGCACTGTTATTTCTGAACCTCCGGAGTCACAGTGAAATGTCTGCATAAATTCACAGTCCTGAGGACATACCCAGAAAAGCCCACTGCAGGCCAAAAATACGATATACAGGGCAAAACCCAGACTTCTTTATGGCACCCTTATAATAACATGTAAGAAGATACAACTACGAGCTGGTGAGAGGCACCCAGAGGCAGACTTTGTGCCCCGAGGACTGTAGCCTGTGCACATTTCCCTAGTCACTTCTTCTGACTCCAGTTCCTAAAACAATATTGCAATGCACTTGCACAACTGCTTGCCTTCCTCAGACCTAAAGGGCATGGTACTAGGAGAGTACTCTGTGTGTAAAGGATGAGTCACAGAGCAAAATAATGAGGGCATGGCTGGATTCCTACACTTTGGGAAGCTGAAATTGGCTTTTTTTTTTTTTCCCCCCCCTGAAGCCCAGGTTTGGCTTAACTGAAAAGTAGATCTCTTTGTTTCTTTCTGCTGCAGAGTATCCCAGCCTAAAATCTGTCATCTCCACTCTGCACACCTTTCACAAGAGAAAAATGAAGTGTTACAGGAGAGGTAGAGGGTCAGATACATACTAAATTACGTGAAAAGCACACACACACTTATATAATTTTATCTGGGCCTCTCAATATCCTGTTGACAGGAATTCAGACTGTCCAGGAAAGCATTGCAGGAAAAAAAATATGTATGTGAACCTATTGCTCTGTAAAGAATAAATAAATGTATAAACAAAACCTTCTGCTAAAGCTATCCAGTGATACGACTCAGGGTGCCTCACTACACTGGGAAATCGGAGACCCAGCTTTAACAGCTAGTGCCACCAAATGAGTCAAAACCTCAAGAGTAACTTTATACCTATGGTTCTGCAAGCAAGTATTGCTTTATAGAAAGCTGAGCAACAATAGGTTCAGAGCCAAGCGGGACTGCTGACTCCATAGCAGTGTCGAGAAACCACCCTGAGATAGGGTTGCATCCCATGGCACTAGTGGGTTGAAAACCAAATCCACTGGGAAAAACAGTTTGTGCCTATAAAAAGCCCCGTGCTTGGACCTTCGGTCTCCAGGGCACTATCAGAAATCCCAGAGCTACTCGGGTCCCTGCCCCAGGCACAGATAGCGGAGAATGGTCTGTGGTTCTCACCACCCGTGCTGGAAAGAAGAGAGCTGAGAGCAGAGGAGATGCAGACAAAGGCTAGCTGGATGGTCAGGGGAAGAGGGTGCCTATCACAGGATAGGAGCCCGTTGATTTATTTCACCCAGCAAAACGCAGGCTGAGAATGGATATGATTGTTCTTGGTAAACACATCAGAGGGATGAGCACCAGGGAGGGAGCAGAGCTATTTAAGCTTTGGAACAATGTTGGCAGGAGAACAAGTGGGCATGCTCCAGCCAGGAATAAATTGAGACTGGAAATAAGAAGAATGGCTTAAGCCTCAGAGCTGTCAAGTTCTGGAATAGCCTACTAATTGGGGTAGTGGGAGAATCTCAAAACTTGTTAGGATTGTTTGGAGCTTCGCATTTGTGAGAATGATTGCATTATGTGATTGCTGACAATAGCAAGGGATGAGACGTGGTAAAATAGGGGATCCCTTCCAGCTCTACGTCCCTACTGTGAAGCACTCAGGACTGATTTTGTTCTCATGTGTCCATGTTAAGGCAGGAGAGCTGCAGGATCCTTTGCCATCCAGCCCTACGGGGAGGCTGTTCGCAAGCCAGTTGCAAGCAAGGAGATGAGGATACTTTCTCAGATGGCTGAAGATGATATGACGGTTCTTAGTAACAAGCTGTGAGGAGAAACGTGTCTCTGGTCCCAAGAGAAACATTGCAGGCATCGCACCAGGCCACAGTCAGTCATCAGGATAGAAATGAACAGCAGAGACAAATGGCTGAAATTCCAGGAGAAGACCAAGCACAGGCATTTTTTCCTTGGACAACGTGGGACTTCATGTCTTCTTTGTCTTCCCAAGGCAACAGAGGTTGGAAAATGACTTGTAAAAGTGTACGTGCCCATTTCTGTCATTCTGGGCCGTGGCAGCTCTGCAGCAAGCCCTAGGATCACCTCAGCTGTTAAACACTGGAGTCAGTCCCAGCAAAATGATGGTTTTATGCAGTCATACACTTCTTTCTCTTCACAAGGAGAAGCACTCCCAACTTGTTTACCATCCAGCCAAAAAACGTGCTTTCTTGTTACTGCTCTCCTTCCCTTTCTCGAGCTGTTTCCACACCCTTCACCTCACCCTCATCTTCTGTAGAGAAGCAAAAAGGAGAAAAACAGGGTGTTGGTCCAGGAGAGAGGGTACCACCAAATTATCCAGCCGAACTTCTCTCTTCCTCCAAAAGCAGCGGCACCTGGGCAAAACCAGGATGCTCATATTTGGTCCTGTCAGCCTCCTGCCAAGGGTAACCCAACCCATTTTAACTCCTGGGCTCACTTAGTTGAGCACAAGCAGAGGGAGAGACTTGTGCTCCAGGTAACAGAGGCCTTTCTTGTCTGTTTTGACCCTATGTGAGGTAGTGGGGGGATGAAAAGTTGAGTAATACACTGCGCATAAGAGAGGGAATACATGTCCCAGCTGCTGGCTAGCTCACAGGCCTTCCACATGGGAGTGATAAGATCAAGCTTTAAATTCCCTTTCTTTAGTTCACTGCACTCACACTCCCTCCCTTCTCCTTAGGAAACTGGGAGAAAGGAAAAGCAATAATAAAATATTTCAGATGAGAGAAAGAATTCTCCGTGATTGAGAACATTTAATGGGAACCAGCTGCCTGAGCGAGACCAAAGGCCGGTCCTGCTGGGGTTTTGTTGACAGGGTCACTTTTCACAGGTACCTGCTGAGGACGAAGGAGAGATGCTCAGGAGACGCCGCAGAGGAGGAGGAAGGTGAAGGAATGCATTACGCTGTTTTACCTCATTGCAACCCCTTCTCCCCCTCCCCTCTTCCAAGAAACAGCTCTTGGAGAAGAGCCATGTCGGGACAAAACGGGAGTATGCATGGTGTGAGAGGCTCTATCTGAGCAAAAGCGGGTGGGTGGAAGAAAGGAAAGAGGCGCCTGAAACTTCAGCGCATGAAACAAAAGCCAAGGCTGGCCCTGCGCTCCCCTTCCCGTCCTTTCTCGTGGCCAGACAGCCACAATTAAGATGTAATGGATACCCTGAGAGCTGCTCCTGTGCCTGTCAGCCAGATGCTGATGTACCCACACTGAGATACCCACCCTGGCACAAACCCATCTGTGCAGAGCTGCAAACCAACCTGGAGCAGCAGGCCTTAGTTTGAGCCCATCCTTAGAGTCCTGCTCTCTGAGGGATGCACATAGCCCTGTCCTTGTCCTGCTTATCCACTCACAGCTTGGAGACCAACATCAGGACTGACGGAGAAAGGAGAGCTTGTCAGCTGCCTGTCCCCAAACAGCGAGGCTTGCAGTGATCAGCTCCTGGGATGCACAGAGGGATAGAGCTACCATTCTCACAGTGAAAAAGATAAAAGCTTTTCAGAAAGCTTGTCAGAAGTGTCTCCAGAAATGCTCCAGAAGTTACTTTGAGTTGGGCAGTGCACTCTGGGGTGGATACTGATATGGAAACAGAGTTTCATAGGGGTAGCTAGTAGTTCCGAGAGATTTTCTTTTTTTTTTTTTATATGAAAGTCACCTATCAACTAGGAGAGGTAATTCACACTGGCAGTAGTTTTGTGACCTTTTCCTTGTCTTGTACTCCATCTTCCCTGATTTCTTTTCACAGTCTGTAACGGAGTTGTGTCTCTAGTTTCCTCAAAAAGCATGAGCCAGAACTCCCTGCTCCCCCAGATGAGGAGTTCATCCTGACCCCCACGATGCGCACACACCCCTAGATGTATTTTAGACAAGCAGAGCTGTGGTGCCAGCTCCTGAGCTGCAAGGACTGGTGCTCTGCCACTGCAGGAGGAAGTCCTACAGACCCAGCTGCTGGCAGCAGCACTTTGGCAGAGATAACATGATGGTAACACCACCCTCATCATAGGGTGAAGCTGTTACGTGGGCTGTAGCATCTCAGCACAGCACCGACTATACCTGCAGGCTGGTGGCAGCAATACCTGTCATGAAGCTCCGGGCAGGAGAAGTCTGAACAGTCTGAGGCTGAGGAGAGGAGAAGGAATATGCTGTCAAGCTGTGGCACGGATACGATTTTCCATTCAGTACCCACACAGCAACTCAGGAGATGGTAAATCACAACTGAAAGGGCTCTCCAGCAGCCTCACGTTTCCTCATGGTGCTCCTGAGGTGCGGAAAGGTCTCT
This sequence comes from Oxyura jamaicensis, assembly GCF_011077185.1. Taxonomy (NCBI): domain Eukaryota; kingdom Metazoa; phylum Chordata; class Aves; order Anseriformes; family Anatidae; genus Oxyura; species Oxyura jamaicensis. The sequence goes on from NC_048893.1 coordinate 86,555,065, forward strand.
GCAGAGTGAGGCCCACCGAGGGGGAAGCGTGCAGCACGAGTGCCAGAAAACGGCCCCGTGGCCTCCTCCGCCAGCCCCTTCCCCTTGCAAGCCTGTCACCCCCCTCCTTGGGTTCGCCGTGCTCACGCCACCGCAGCAGCAGGAGCTGCTCTCTATTCCCAAAGTATTAGCAATTTTTTCCCTGCTTACATGGACTGTGACAGGACTGTTGGAAATAGCCTTCTGAGCGAGGCAGGGCCCCAGCAAGAGGTTTTGGGGAGGAGCGTGAGGAAGCTGGGATGCTGTCCCCAGCAAGGCCACGGCCTCGCACCTCAGCTTCCCCATCCTGGAGCCAGCCGCAGGTGGACTTCTCCTGCACGCCGCCCCAGCCTCCTCCCTCTCACCCCTTCCTCCCTCTTTCATTCGGGATTTACACACGGGTTTCCAGGCTTTCCCCTGTGCCTCGTCTCCTCTCCCTCCTGCCCTGCTTTGATGTTAATTGTCTGCAGGGCTGGAGCGCTCCTTGGCTGATTAAGTCCAAGAGTCTTCCCCGGTTTTGTTGACCCATGAATGGGGGCCTCTCCAGTGCTCACTGGAGTGCAGGCTCCTCGCCCCTCCTCCTCCGCGGCGCGGGCTGATGGATTAATCCCGCTGTGTGAGGAGAGCGGGGCGGGAGGGGGAACCGAACCGCGGCAGCAGGGGAAGGAGGGAGGGAGAAAGAGCAGGAGGGCGAGCAGGGGGAGCAGCATCTTCAGCAAACGCTCGCCCGCCCCTGCCAAAAACAACAGCGCTGGTTTAAGCGGGTTGGGCACACAACGGCATGAGAGGAGCTGCCGCTCAGACCGAGAGACACCACGTACACCGAGCGAGAGGCTGGAGAGGGTGCTGATCCTGTCCTGAGAGCTGGCTTGTTCTTCCCCAGCGTGCCCATCTCCCGCAGCACACCCACACGCTTATGTCTCCTCTTTTCCCTACTCTTCCTCTCCTCCCCTTCGCACGCCAGAGCCCTTCACCTTTTTGGCAGCAGCAGCACAGCATGGAGCTGCAGGAGAAGAAGGGGACCTATCTCCCACCACCTGGCAGCATGGACTCAACGGCAGTGTCCCTGCAGCAAAGCAGGTGCCAACCTGTCAGAAGGACTTGGTGCCAGCAGCCACAGTGGCCTGGGCGCTCCCTGGCATGGCACAGGGTATCCGCAATGCTTTTGGTACAAAGATATGCTTTCTGCTCCTTCATTATTATTTTTTTAAACACCAGAAGAAAATACACTTTCATTCAGAGGTGAGATTTGGAGTGGCTGGGGCAAAAACAGCGCTTGCTCCACCAGGAGCATCTCAGGTATAAAGCGTCCACTGTGCCAGTACCCCCTGGCACTGCAGTGTCCAGCTCTTCACTGCCCGTCTGCTTAAGGATGCCTCTGTCCCTTCTCACCAGGCATCAGGAGGCCAAGGAAACACATTTTGGGAAGCCCTGTTGGTACTGCTGTCCTTCCCCACCTCCCTGCTCCATCCTCCGTGCCGGTGCTGGCTGAGCCCTGCAGTGCTGGCCCCCTCCCCAGCCGCCTTCATACCCAACGCAGAAGGCCAGGCGCAGGAAATGAAGAGCCTCCCCCGGAGGAGCCTTGTGCAATTTTTCCAGCCTCTCCCTCCGCCCCTGCTTCCCGTTCACCCCCCCACACACACTCTCCAGCTCCGTCTTTCTCTGGCCGGTCACAGAGAAGGGCCGATGGTGTTGGCACCACACTGCCGGCTCCCTGGCACGCTCGCCCAGCCATCCTGCCAGGCTTTTCAGGGCTCACTCTCACTTTCCAGAGGCTGGAAGTGCAGAGCAGGAGACAGGCTCCCTTGGCAGCCTCACTGTTTCCAAACATTGAAAGGCAGAGAGAGAAAAGTCGGCTTCTCCCGGCTCACCAAAGCCACCACCAGTGTGGATGCTGGCCAAGCTGTCCTAAAAATAACTGCAGTGCTACCGGACACGCGTGCTTCTCGGGGACAAAAGGGGACAATGCACCCGGGGCAACAGGGACAGAGTGGGGCGGGGGAAAGAAAAGAGGGCTTTTCCCTTCATTGCTCCTTTCAGCAAGTAAAGGAGCCTGTGCTGTCCCTGAGGTGCAAGTCAACAGCAATCACACATGGCTCTCTGCTTCCTTGGAGAAGCCACTCAGTTGCCTGAAGCCAAGATCTCCCCCACCTTCACCTCAAGGCATGAGCTTGGCAGGGCAGGGGCAGCAGTGGGTGTGCTGGGGCACACAGGGACCTTTCCACCTTCCTACATCCACTGCTGGTACAGCCAGCAAGCCTGACATGGAAAGCAGCTTCTGGGCTCCCCTCCAAGTGCAACGCAGATGCGCTTGGTGTAACACAGATATACTGAACTTGTAAAGATAGCTGCCACACGTTTCTGCTTGAAACAGAGGAGCGAGAGGAGATGCAGAACCAGATGCGCAATCCGAGGCACTCTCTTCCTTCCCACCGTGGCCAAGACATCTCCCAGCCCCAACACAGACACAACATTAAGTGCTCCTCTGGGCAGAGGGGCCAGAGCAACCAGGAAAGAAAAAATGTATTTTACCATCAGGAAAAGGCGAAGTCCTGAACATGCTGAACATCTCCACAGGCTGGAGCAGGCTCCACCAGCTCAGGCTGTCCACAAAGCTGTAAGATGCCTCCTCTCCAGCCTGAGCTCTCCCCAAACATTTCTTGGTGGGAGAATTTGTAAATGTGCTAAATGTTCCAGGTGACCCAAATTTTGGGGGTGGCATGGGAGTGGCTCAAAAAACCTACCATGAGAAAACTGTTTGCCTTGCTCTTTTTTTTTTTTTTTTTTGGGGGGGGGGTGTGGGGGTGTGGGGGGGTTCTTTTCTTTTTTTCTTTCTTTGTGGGAAGAAGAGGGCTTACAGAGGGTTTGGCACAGTCAATCTCTGTCCCAGCAGATACATATTTGCTTGTCTATTTACAATCAGGACAATCTGAACCCTTTAGCAGATGCAACTGAGTTAAGGCATGAACATGAATTTAGAAAACAATATGACCCATCATTGTAAGAAAGGCTCGGAGGCAAAATCCAAATAATTGATATCATAAATCCTTCAGGACACTGTTGCAGGACATTCGTCACCTCAGGAAAATCAGGGCTGCTGGCTTGCACGCCTGTACCTATTTTGAGGCATAACTCGAGGTTCGTGCTTGAAAACGTTCCTGTATAAGTTGAGGCAGACACCATTTGGCATTTGTTCTGCTCCCGAGGTATTTCAAAGGGTAACTGCCAGATCTGTGAGAAACTGCTAAGTGCCGAAGCTCCAGTGAATGATGTTTTAATTTGGTCTGAGGGCTTTAAAGAACATCTTGAAAGACTTAGACAAGTCTTAAAGAGAGTATGAGAAAGAGACTTAAAACCAAACTATAAAAAAGCTATATCTGATGTAATAAGTTATTTAAATGAGGCATAAATTGAGCAAAGATGGCTTAATTGGTAATGTGGATAAAATGTTGAAATGTTTAACTCTGCAAAATAGCATGGATCTGTGACAATTTATGGAGATGATAAGCTGTTCTTGACAAAATTCATTCCAAATGGCCAGGGAGGGTCTGATTTTGCAAGGTGGCGAGCATGGCTTTTTGTTTTTTATTTTTTTTTCCCCCCTTCATCCAGAGAAACACTTAAACACATGTGGGGTCATGGTGGCTGAGCATGGGGCAGGATGCTATGCCAAGCATGTGCCAACCTGAGGGGAGATCTCTGCCTGGTCCTTCGGTGGGATCTGTGAGCTCTTCGCCACACCTCCAGGGCTGGCGTAGCTTTGTCCTTACCCGAGTCCCCTTTGCCTAAATGTCACTTTGCACTTAAAAACGCCCTCCCCGCAGCCCCCAGGTTTCTCTGAGCTGGCTTCCCTCCGAGCCGCCCATCACAAAGCCCATCTTCTCCCCCTCGCCCCTCCTCCCCAGCCCAGGTTGTAAAATAACGAGTTTCTTGTTATTCTTGTTATTGCTGAATGGCAGAGGTCTGGAGCCCCGTGAAGAGAAGGGGGCAGCCTAATTAGGGAAACGAGAGCCATCCTTAATGAGCACTCCTGACTAGGTGGGGATTTAAAGAAAGAGGCGGGGGCAGGGGGGAGAGAGGTCAATTCGTGGGGCTTTCTCTTCCCTACCCCCTCCTCCTCCCTGTAAACCTACCGCAGTTTGGGGTCTGAGCACGGGGTCTTCTAGACATCGTTGTGGTTGTTATTAAACGATATTCTCCTCTTTTGCCTGACTTCACGGGGGGATAATTTCATTTCGCCCCCTCTGCTGATCTGATGTTGTGAGGGTATGCCAGGTGTTGGGCTGCTCCTATCCCTTACAGCCTCCTTGCGGTGTCCTTTCTGGGGGAAATCAGGTACCATCAGCAGGTGGTACCTGAGCAGGGGTGGCAGCTGCTGGCACCACAAGGCCTTTGCACACCCCTGCAGGACAGTCTGGTGTGTGTGCAAACCAGGCTGCACTGACCCGCTCCATAAAGCACCAGCACAGCCCCGTTCGTGTTCCCTCCAGCAATGCCTGCACTGATGCCTGCACCTACCTAAGTCAAAACTGGGCTGTGCTTGCATGGCTGGGATGGGTGGGCATAAGAGATGAATTTTGCAGCTCAGTCTGGCCCTGAAGAGACACCTTTGTCACAAGGACCATGCCGGCAGCACGGTTAGACTGTTAGCATTTCAGATACCCCAGCCTTAGCCCTGGTACCCCATAGTTCAATGTCAGATGTTTGCTACGGCCTCCCTGAGCAGACACAAGCCTCTCTGAGTTCCCCTGAGTTCATCCGTCCCGTGTGTATGTTGGCAGGAGCTGAAAGCCCCGTGTGTGGAAACTCACTCGCGCAAGCTTTCTCATTCCACACCCACCCGCTTGAATTTCTCTCCCGTTCTGCTTTCACTCGCTCTGGCTGAGCTGGAACAAAACGCCCCCGGTCTCAGAGAGGCTTCAGCCCCCCTCTCCACAGACTGGACTCGCCTCTAACTCCTCAAGAGGAGAAAAAGCAGGTGGGGAGATACACCCCGACCCAGCAGAGCAGGAGGAGCATCTCCTGAGAGCTTGATGCTCTGTGGGAGCTGCAAGGGCATGAAGCTGGCTGCATCTCTGCTCACCAGCCCGGTCCTCTTCAGTGTGCCCCAGGTCAGCATTAGGCAGTCACCTCCAGCAGCTCCTGTGATGTTTTCTGCAAAGATCTGTCAGAATCCTTGCCCAGTTAAATCAGCACATGCTGAAATGCTTAAACAGGCTTCCAAGGAGCAAGCTTGCAGCCAGAAGCGTGGGAGGAACGTAGTCTGACAGAAAGGAAATAAGCAGGGAACATTTTACCCATAAAAGCACTTTGCTTTCTCTTTGCTTCATAAATCAGCTTTCTCTGATCTCATCCAAAAAAAGGCAGTTAATTCCCCGCTTCTCCCTGCCTGGGAGATGTATTCTTTTCTGTATTTGGATCTTGCCTCGGAGAAATTAAGAGACCTAATTGTTTCCACTGCTCTTTCCAAAATTAGGGAACCAAATAACATCAGGAATGAAGGCCGTGGGCCACACCTCCCAAGGTGCCAAGCTCCTTCGCTTCGTACGGGCTGCTGCTGGAGTCTGGAAACGTTTGGACGGTGAGACGTAGCTGAAGGCCAGGTTAGGCTGGAGGAGGAACCCGCTCCCCACCAGCCGGAGGGACAATTATTCACCCGCAGGAGAGAAAGATGCACACAATCAGTGGTATATCAGCCCCAGAGCCAAGATCTGTGCTCTGCCATGCCTGTTCCAGCTCCCATGGACTATGCACTTAACATTCCTCCAAGCCTACCAGACGAGCTGCTCTTTATCAGATCCATTTTTCTCTTCTGTTTATGGCTGGAGGATGCTGGGGCCCCACTGGACTACGGTTTGAAGTCATTAGGGTTTTTTGTGGGTGAATTGCTTGGATTAACAAGAAAGTCTCGGCAGAAGAGCCAGCAACTTTCCACTCCTGCCCTGACATGTAAGCTCCCCACTGATCTCTCCTAGCAAAAATGACCGTGTGTATCCAAAGCATCGTCTCGGCTTTACTGCCACCTGTGATGACCAAACAAGAACGTGTTGAAGACTAAAAATGAAGCAAATTCAACTGCACTGCTGGTTCCAGAGAGCATGCCCAATGCGTGCTCCCATCATTTCCTTTCTGTTTCACCTTGCATATCCCCTCAACATGTGTACCATACCCTACGCTTTTCTGGTTGCTCTATGGGAAAGTCAAAAGATTCAAGGAAAATAAGGGGAGAAAGGAGACAGGCATTTCTGAAGCAGTGATGTTTCAGCAGGAGGTGGTAACAGCCAGTGGCACTAGGTAGGCATTCCCAAAAGGCTGGTCTACATGCTGAAGGAGATGCACGGTGTGGTAGGCCTTGAAATAATGGCACCCGTCTCTCCAGCTGTTCACAATGAGTCGCGTCCCCTGGGGTGCCCACAGAGGAGGTCTGACACTGGAGGATGATCTCCCGAGGACCTCGTGGCTCCACTATGGTGCTCAGATGTCAGGACATGCTCCCAGGGAGCCCACATGCACAAAGCCACCTCCGTGGGCTGCTGGCTGGGTCTCTAGCTTAGGCCTGTGGTTCTTGTCCATGTGGGAGAGTGCCACCAGCAACGTGTTGCCCTTTGCATGGCATTTCTCTAGCAGGAGAAAGTTTGCACAGCTCATGGGGAGGGATTTTAATGGAAAATTAAACCATTTTTGCTTCTTCATCCCAACATGCAGTTACCATGCCTCTCACCCTTTGGTTCCCTACCCTTTCTGGGTTATGGCAATGTATATAAAAGTCTAGAAAACCTCTTTTGTGAGCCATTTTCTGTCTGTTACAACCAGACAGATGTGTTGAGCATGACGTTCACTACAAGGGACCTTTATGATTGTGGCTGACCCTCTGTGAGGATAGGTTGGCATATCATGCTTTAAAAACACAGTGGATCAGGTACACGCTGTTGGCAGCAGCTCTGTATGTCCCTTTTGGCTTGAGAGCAACACATTTGCCACGGCTCTGCTAGCAGGAGGTGTACCAGCACGTGGGACCCATTTGCAAACCAAGCACACACAGCATTCAGAAATTACCCCAGGTATTCATTTTTCTGCTGGATTCTTTCCCCCCTACCTCAAAAGAAAGGAAAAAAAAAAAAAAAAAGAAAAAAAAAAGAAAAAAAGAAAAAAGAGAAGAAGTGAACACACATGGCCAAACCTCAGCGTTTTTCACAGAGCACAAGCCTTGTTCTGCAGCCTGCTGAAGAGGGAGTGGAGCTGGAGCTCTGTGTGTGGGTGCTGCACGGGCAGGGGGAGGCACGGGGAGAGCCTGCCAGTGCACAACAGGTGCACAGCACGGATGTCAGATGTCGGGGTGTGCGACACGCTTGCATGTGTGTGTAAAGGTATGCACACCCGCGTGTTCGTTGTGGCAAGCATCTGCCAGAGAGGCACCTGGTGTGCAGGTTTTATGCAGAACAGGGCATGCAGAAGAGCTCCCAGCTCCTCTGAGAGTGTAAAGGTTTGGGGAGGGTCCCTGCAAAGCCTTGTTTTTCTCTGCTGGGGCTGCCCAGGGGACTGGGCTGTGAGCTCTTTCTGAGCCTCCTCACTGTACCTGCTTGAAGACCCTGTTTTGCTTTATAACTTTCCTCGGCTCTTATTTGCTATTCCTTCCTTTCCCTCTTCCTGGCTCCCTTTTTGTTATTCCTTCTTCTCACGTTTCCTCCCTCTGCCGCCCTTCGCATTTCTTCTCCCTCCCTCTCGTTCCTCACTCCGTCTCCTTCTCCCTGGCTCCCTCCTCCTTGTCCTCCACTCTTGCCTCCTCTCCTTCCTCTGCCTCCCTTCGCTCCTCGCCGCCTCCTCTCCTCCCGCAGCGCTCCCATCCCGCGCTCCTTTGTTCCCCTCCTCGCCCCCTCTGCTCGGCCTCTCCCCCTGCTCCTGCCTCGCTCCCTTCCCTCGCTGAAAAGCACGGCCCCGCTCGAAGACCCTGGCCGCCGGCCAGCCTCTGGCGGGATGAAGGGGTCCCTGGCACACGCTCAGCCCCGCGCTCCATAGGGCATTGTAACCGCTGGTACCAGGGCTGTAAAATCTTTAGTGTCTCCAGGAAAGACGACTGTAAATTCTTCAGAAGTCCCACCGCGGGTGTAAAGATTTCCCCCTCCTTCCCCGGGCCCCCGTGAAAGGGGCTGTGTAGTCGAACAAGGGGCTCGCTCCTCCCCTCTGCGAGCGCCCCGGCTCTGGTCGGCGTTTCGGTGGAGCGTGGCTCTCCCCACGGACTTCAAGGAGAGATTTCGGTACCCCGCCGGGTGGAGAAGCGGCTCCGGCAGCTCTTGGTCACTTAGGCATTTGACTTTATAAACATGATTAAAAATGCTAAGAAAGCTCCGGCGAGGGGGAGGCCTCCCCTCTGCATGCTGAGCAAACAGAAACACACGAAGCATTGTCGGGCGCTGAACGATGAAGCAGCGAGGGAATGCAGGGAGAGCCGGCGGGGCGTTAAAGTAGGTTTGCTCTCGCACATGAAATTCGCTTGGCGAGCTGAAAGGCTTTCTAAACTACTTTGTAACTTGGCAAATCCCAAGCAGATCATCTCAGGGGCTTCTAACCTGGGGATTTGGCTCCGGCTCGGCACATATCCCAGCTTCTGGCCCCAGGGGGCTGTGTTTAGGAAGAGTCAGGCCTGGTTCCTGTCAGGCCAGCGGGAAGATGGGACCCGGACAAAGTCCACAAAGAGTGGAGCGTTGGAGCGAAACGGGCCACAACGTCATGTTTTATCTAAGGCATGAGTTTTCTGGCACCGGGCATGGGAAGAAAGAGCACCCGGCTGCTACACGAGGAGCCGCACAGCTGAGGTTCATCTGTGGCACCACAAGCTGGACACACCAAACACTCCTGCCTCCTGGTCCCCTGCTGTGAGGAGCAGGAGCAGCAGAGAAACCATGCTGACCACAGCAAACAGAGTAACAGGGGCCCAGAATGGCTGAGGTAGGAAGGAAACCCCTGGAGGTCATCTGGTCCAGCCCTCTGCTTGAGTACAGCCTCTGGGAGCAGGCTGCCCAGCACCATGCCCAGGTTGTTCCTGAAGATCTCCGAGGAGGGAGACACAGTCGGACACACCAACGCCAGCAGAAGGGAGCTGAACGTGTCCACACAATTCTCATTTTCATCCTGAAGGACTCAACACTCCTGCAAATACCCATTCTGTTCTTTCTCATAGGTTGCACTTGAACATACAGCAGCAGTGGTAAATTCCCTGGGGCTCTTAGGTCATTGCTGGAGTTAGCAAACCAACCTGTGCCTTCTCTAGACTACGGTATTTGACAAAATTGAGGCTTTGGCAAAATTGCACGTGTAAAAAATAGCAGAGGGTTTTGAAGATAAGGGGTGCTGTGAAGTTGGCAGAGCCTTGTGAAAGGCTGTCCACCAGGCTGTGCACCTGGCTCTATGGTTATCACTGTAATAGCAGATTTTCTCAAAATGGAGGGAGGCATTGAGGGGAAGGTGCATGGCTCTTTTGTTCTCCTGCTCCCTCTTGTTTCCCCTTGCCAAGGTCTGCACCACGCTCCTCCTGCTGAAGGCCTGCAAGGCAGCTTTCCGCCTCCCCACTGAACTGCACACAGTTACAGACATCTTCTGCAGCCTCCTCCTCCCGGGGCACTTTGAACATAGCCAGACCTCAGGGATGGAGGTCTCCATGGTGTCTTCTGAGCTTTCAGAGTTGCTGACCTGTATTCTCCACAGGATCATGTGGATCAGCTCCCTTATGTGAGCTTAGACCAGATCCTCCAGCCCCACCAAAACCCAAAACAGGCATGGACATGCCCTATCTTTTACTTTACAATAGGAAGAAGTGTTTGTTTAGCTCTCTGGTGATCTGTTGTCTGTGCCCTGGCTGATACGATAATGGAGTGGAGATCACAGGACCTAGGCTTTATTTCCAGCTATGCCATTTTTTAAAGAGTGATGTTTTGGATCAAGCCACATAATTACTGCCTCAGTTTACCCATGTTTACAAGAGGGTTACATGTGCCCACTGCTCTTGGCAATTGATCTCGTATCTGCTGATGGAATGAGTTAGCTGTTTACTGGTGCATATCTGAGGGCTTCCTTCTCTAGAGTTTGGAGAGCTGACAGGAAGTTCTCCTGGGGTTTGAAGCTGAGATGCCCGGGTTTGCAAAGTCCTAGCAAAGCAGGGCAGTGTTAACGTGGGCAGAAAAGAGAGTCTATGGGCTACATACATCTTCACCCTCACAGCAAATCCATCCCTTGGGCTTCCTCCAAAAAGCCCCCCTCCAAAAAGCCCCTCTCCGCCAGATAATTTGGCCACTGGTCTGCACAGCCAGGAGCAGGGAGGGGGGATCCAGGTGGCAGCGTGTGTCCTGCGTCCTCCCAGTGGCCCCAAACCCTCCAAAACTCATTTTTCAATAGGCCACCAAAACAACCACTAGATGTTTAATGACTTTCGATCTCTCCTGCCCCAGACGGGCTTTGAAACAGTGGCTCAGATGCCAAAGTCCCAGTAGCAAAGTGGCTTTTTAATGACACGATTCTCGCCCGAATTCCAGGCACAGGGGGAGGCTTTGACACTGCTGTTTGTTTTCTTATTGGAGAAGTTCAAGAGAAGCTCAAGGCTTAAAAGCAAACCCTTGAAAGCAAAGCATTCCTAATCACATAAAAGTGTCTGCGCAGGCCGGGGCTGAAGAGGGGGCTTGTGACTTTAATCTTTGCATATCCCTTTCTTTCTTCAAGCATCTCTCCCGCTCCCTCTCACAGACGCGCACACGCACACAAAACTCTCCCCAGCGCCAGCAGCATAATGCTCCGGGAGAGGAAAGTGGAGGAAGAGGAGGAGGAGGAGGAAGCCGGCCCGCCTGCCTGCCCCCATGCTGAGCCCGAGCAGACTTTGTGAGAAAGCTCCTCTCCATCTGCAGCCCAGCCCGGTGGGAGTCAATTAATTCTGAATAACCTAAACCGACAGAGGTATTTGCATTCACAACCTGACTGATGACCGTATAAAATTGATTTATGAATTGAAGTACTTTCCCTCCCCTTATCCCCGATTCAGGCCATAATTGATTATACGTGCTGCAGCGAAATTAAAGAAAAGAAAATTAAAAAAAGAAAAGAAAAAAGGGAGGCCCCACAGACGCTGCTCTATATTCTCAAGCTTTCCCGGGATTAGCCGATCTATTCATCACTTATTTTTTTTTTTTTTATTTAAAAAGTTGCTTCCTTTCCCCCCCTCCACCGGCTCCCCCCCAGCCCTCAGCCCCAGAGGCAGGGCAGCGGCTGCAGCTCGGCAGGCCCGTGGGGCGGTGCGGCACCCCCTCGGCACGCAGCCGCATTCCCACAGCACCAGGGGCGAGGGGACGGCAGAGCCGGCACCCTTCCTCCCAGGGCACCACAGCACAGACCTCTGCTAAAGCAGAGGGAGCCTGAGCTGGAAGAGCTCAAGCCAGCAGCCCCCGAAGCTCACGCTTAACTTGCTGCCTTGTAATCGCCCCATTGTGGGCCGTGGTGGGGTGGAGACTCGCCTGGGCCCTTCCAGCCAGTCATCCCTAATAAGAATAACGAGGAAGTGCAAGAAATCTTGCTGGGAGCAGTTGTATCATACAACTCCCAGATTTCCTCCTGGCAGTATATAAATATTGAGCTGAATCCTGCAGCATGAGAATTGATGACCCTCTTAATCTTCTCCCCTCATTATCCACCTACTCATCCCTATCTGTGCTCCCATTTTCCTTATCTACTTGTTGTCTTTCTTCCCATCCCACATACGGGGACGCAGAGGAGCAGAGCGGTGGTGGGAACTGAACACAACCATACAGCTAGCCCATGGGAGAGCCCCGGGCAGAACACAGGCCACCTGTTAGTCCCACTCTCTTTTCTCTCTGCTTCTTTCTAAAACCTTAAAAATCATTTTTTAAAGAGTATGCCCCTTTATTTCCTTTCACTTGAGTAAGAAGAGACAGATAAAAACCCTGGTGAAACACAACTTGCATATGATTTCATTAAAAGCCATTTGCCTACAGCATGCTGTCAGGCTCACGGGCCTCTTGAGCACATAGGTTTGTACTGCAGCTTCACATCGTTTTGCACAGCTGCGATGTTTATGGCTCCTTTCGTGATAAGGGAAGCTACGTTAAAGGAAAGTAATTAAAAGAAATCTTTCAAGCAGCTGGGCACAGGACAGCAACATCATCAGAGGACACACTCCGATGAAGCAAGGAAGGCCGTGATCCAAGAGTATCAAAGCTGGGATTCCTAGCTTGCCCAGTTTTAGGGCCTATAGGACCAAAGGGGACACCTCATTTACTTTAACCTCCACAAAGTCATCGTGCTTGATTTGGATAATGCTGAGCAGAAGAAAAAGGGCTCAATGCATAAACATCAACGAGACCATTTCCCTCAGTGGCTCAGAAGGGCTTTCAGCAAAGGCCCTGTCCTCCGCCTGGCAGCAGCGGTGCCAGCTGCAGGGCTCCAGGAGAAGTGCTTTGCTTGCCTCTAACGGGCCTTAAGAGTCAGACTGAATACAGAATAAAGCCCACATCTGGGCAAATAATGTTGTTGTATCACAGCCTAAGACCTCATTTGGGAAATAACTGTGCATCTCCTTTGGGAGGTTATAGGGTCCTGCCCTGGAAAACAGTGCTGTGGACACCCTTCTTATTAGTATGGTCTGGGATGCACCATCAGGGCCTGCCACCATGTCTGGCCCCCTTCCTGCTGTGAGGCTTGTCAGAGATTTGCTGTGCAGGGAGGATCTGTTTCACCCTGAGGTGACATTAGGAGCAAACACATTGTCTTGGCTCTGGAGGTGTCCCCCAAACCTCTCCATCTTCCTGCTAAGATGAACAAGCTTCCCATTTCAAATAACAGTGGCTCCAGCACCCCATGAAGGGCATCACCTGTGGGCTGGGGCATCATGCAAGTTTCTGTTTTGCCCAAAAATCAACTCTGGTATGTCATGATGGCTCAAAACAAAGCCCGTGCCCAGCTGCCCATGTTTCCACCCTAAAAGTGACTCCCAAGATGCTGTCTTGAAAGCACAGTTTAGCTCCAAAGCAAACCTTGTGAAAGTTTGGTCTGTGCACCACATTAACCAAAGTCTCACCAAGAGTGTCTGCCCAAATTAATGCAATGAATAAAGACAGTCCATGGCTTGAGGAGGTGATGGCAAGCAAGGTGAGCAAGTGAGCAAGCAGAAACCAGAGGGTATAGACTACACCCAGGCTCACATGGCACCTGGCGGCTGGAGACCAGCATCAGCAGTTGCCCAGGCTGCTTGCTGCTGGCTTTTTGTCTTGGACCAAGGCGCTGGGCTTTGGGAAGGGGCCAGCAGCCCTTGGGGAGGAGGGCACTGCTCGATGCTGCCAGGAGTCTCGCAGATGTCAGCACCTACGAAAGCAGGCAAGCGGCAGGGACGTCAGTGCAGATTTACATCCCAGGGTCGCCTTGTCCTTAGTGGTAAATGGGTGGACAAAGAAGTTAATCGAGGAGTCAAAAAGGGCAACTTGGAGAGGAGCGGCAGCTGGGAATGTGGAGGCAGAAATCAACGCAATTAGCAAGAAGAACAATAAAAGAGTGACAGTCTAGCATACCTTCCCAATTTTTCCACATGGAAAGAACAGCACCGTATTACCTGAAAATGAATTATTTTTTTTTACTCTCAGTTGAGAGAGAGCAAATGTGAAACTTGTGCTGATGCCTCTGCCAGGAACCACTTCTTCTCAGGCACAACAGAGTCCCAGCTGCGGGCAGCATGCCCATCTGTGCAGCTCCTGAAAAATCACTGCAAAAGCGGTGCCAGCCCCACTCACACCCTCACGGAAGAGCCTTGGCATTGAACGTGGGCTGGGGTAATTAATATTACACATTAATGTTGTACTGAGCGAGGTGCTCTGCAAACACAAAGCATAAAGGTGGTCTGTGCTCCACAGAGCCCATGGTGCAACCATTACAAGTGGCAAAGCACCAGTGCAACCTGTGACCATGCAGGCATTTCTGAACAACTGTTTGGAGCACGCACCAGGGTCTTGTTTCTTTCTGAGCTGAGTCAATCTCTTTACAGAGCTCCTTGGGACCTTGGACTGGAGCTGGTGGCCATTGGATGGACCAAGCATGGACAGAGCTGCGTTAGCCTTGGATGTTTGGGGCATGGAGGAAGCAACAAGGCAATCCATGCAACTGCAAACAAAGCGGAAAGCCTTCAAAAATATGAACTATGCATTTTTAATGTATTTCTCTATTTCTTTTTTAAAAAATCATTCCATGAAGAGCTGATTTCCAAAATGTAAGGATGCATCAGATGATATGTTCTCCTTTTCTAAGAACAGACTGGTCTGCTGCTTTATGGTGGCACTGGCTCGCTCCAGCAGTGGCACCAGCCAGGTTGAGGCAAACACAGAACAGTAAATGCATTTTACCAAGAGCCTAGACTTTTTTACGCAGGGTCTACTCAAGCTCCAGAGACAAGACACTGTGATAAAGAAAACTACTGGTCAGATCCAAGTCATTTAACTCAAAATGAGGATAGTTGGGTGTCATCCCGTGGTCTTTGTGAAAAAAAAAAATCAGACTAGATGGTCTAATTACCTCTTTTGGCCTTCAGACCTATGAATGCATGGCCCATCTCTCACTTATTTTCTGTCCCAAAAGCTGGGTGCAGACTGGGTACAAAGTACAAATGTCGCACGCTACAGGCACCGCTGTGCTGTGTGTGCTCACTGACTGTACTCTTGCCCAACTGCCTCAGGAGCCTGTTTTTCCTACACTTGTCCCTCTTTGGTTGCTTCAGTTATTAAATTCCACTGTGAAGGACCCTTGAGAAATGCAATTGTTATTTTTCTTTTCTTTCCATTTGCAAACACACGAATCCTTTTATCAGCAGATTGTCTCTGCAAATGTCACGGACAGTGAGGCATTTTTACATGAGTCAACCCAAGCCATTAAAAACATCGCCTGGACAATATTTTGTCTGCGACGCTGTGACGTGGTTGTGCAACTGGCTCCGTGACAAAGGAGAAGCCCCAGCCTCTGCCAACAGAAGACGGAGACCTGAGCGCAGGGACAGAGCTCCCAGCTCTCACCTGGGGCAGGAGATTTTCCCTCAGATGCAACAAGGGCTCGTCAGTGGGATGGAAAACGGGGTGCTGGCCTCTCCATCTCCCCAGCATCGCAGTGCAACCCTATCCTGCTCCGTCCTTGTGGGGGGTGACAGGAGCAGCCCTGCGCCCCCCATCCCTTTGGGAGTAGCTCCCTCCTGCCCCCATCTCCATCCCCTCACCCCCCAGCCAAACCCTCCGCAGCGAGGGGCGCACGCCCCTGCGGGCAGGCACAAAGGAGGTGACAGGCGCCTTTATCCCCAACGCCGCCCGCGCAGCCCCCGCGCCCGCGCTCGCCCGGCTCCCAAAGCCCCCATTGCTGCCAATTCGTTACGGGACGCCGCCGGGATTCAAGGCTGACAGCTCCGGCAAAGCAGGAGAAATGGGCTCAGTGGGGAGCGAAGGGGCCTGCCCTCTCTCTTCTCCCCCCTACCACCTCCTCCCGCTTTTTTTTTTTTAATGCCCCCCACAAGAAATACCTTTCTCAGCAAGGCTTTTTAAGGGCCCCCCGCGCCGCTGGCCAGAGCATGCATGGGGGCAATGAGGAAAGCCCGGGCAGGGGTCAGGGACATCTCGGGGAGGGGCTGTCAGCACCTTCTTCCTCTCCCCCAGCCCCCTCTGCCCCCACCTCCAGTGACAAGTCCCTGTCTCCCTTCCAGGACAAGAGTGACATCTTATTTCCCCCCGCCACCTCCACCCAGGCTGGCTTTTCGGACAGGGGGAGGGATGCTGCTGCTGGGTGCGAGGACGTACAGCCTCCAAAATGCAGCTCCTCTGGGTATATGCAACCTGAAACACAGCTCATCCCGAGATGTACGGTCTGAAATAAAACACACTGGGCTGGCGGGTACAGTAGGGACCGGCGCAGGGAGGTGGCAGCTGATCCTGAGGCAAACATTTGTGCTGGGAGGTTTGGGAAAGAAACAAAGGCTGTGACGGTTTGGGAGCGAGGGACCTCTTTAGCCAGACCACGGAAATAAGATACACCTCAAGAGAAGGCATTCCCACGCTTTCAGCCCTGGAAGAAAATCTGCCCCAGGTGCTGGCTTTCATGATCTAAAGCAGGGTGTGTTTCACACGGCCCCCAGCCTTGGCACCACTGCTAAAAGCCCCTTAGAAACGGGGTCTGCTCGCTCCTAACTCAATCTCAGTATCTTTTTTTTTTTTTTGTCCGGGTAGTATGGAGGCTCTGACCCACACCCAGCTGTGCAGACCAGTCCCTGCGGATCGGAGAGGGATAACAAAACGGCACGTCATTTTTTTTCCCCTGTCGCTGCTGCAGCCTGTTTGTGTGCCCTTTGTCAAGTCCCTTCATCGCCCGCCCACCCCGGTCACGAGCAGCCCCCCAGCCCACGGCTTTGTCTCCTGCCTGGAGGGAAAGCTAAGTCGGGGCGACGGCGTTCCACATGCCTCTTTGGGCTAAAGCTATTCTTTCATCTGAAACGCTTCCCAGTTGGAGATATGAGCAGCTCAGATTCAGTTTCTTGGATGGAAAGACTCCCCTGAAATATGGATCCTGACTGGACCAAGCCCAGAAAAAGAGCAGGCTTTTGGTTTGGCTATGTCTGAAGTCTTCAACAAGAGCCCACAGGGCCAAGCTTTGCACAAACAGCTCATCCCGGGAGAGCGCTGCTTCCTGGAGAGATGAAATCTTTCAGAAACAGAGCAAGAAGAGATTTCAAGTCCCTAGGAAAGAAACTCTCCTCCCTGCTCCCACCCACGGCTTGGCGACGGTACGGAACCGTGAACCCCTGCCCCATTCAAAATCAGATTGAGACAGCAAGCTCTGGGCTATTTCAGTGGGAAAGAGGAAACCTAAAGCGTCCCTGCTTCACTGGGAATGGAAAAATTCATGGACGTCCGTGAAGGGCTGGCCAGGCCCAACTGGCTTATTTATAATGAAGGCAGAGCTGGGGGAGTCACGCATAGCTTGGATTGGGTGTGCGCTGTTGCTTTCAGGCTGTTGGTCCCAGGGAGAGAGCGAGGCAGCACAAAGTCTCGGTATTACAAAGGGCAGAGGTGGCAAATAGTTCACAAGAGAGGCCGACAGCCTTCCTGGGCCGCCAGAGGAATAAGCTGTCCAAAGAAGGGCTTCTAAATGAAACAGCCTCCGTGCAGTTTCTGCATCTGGACAAAGGACAGGTTTGTTTTGGATGTGCTAGCAAAACTGCTGTCTACAAGCCGTAAGGTCACACAGCTAAGGTCTGGCTGATGTCTGGGTAGGAAGCATTCCTCTGGGGCTCCTCTCTCAGCAAGCAGTTGTAGGCCTCATAAAAAGGAACAATATATTCACCATTTCCCTACAGAGCAACACTGCAATGAGTGAACACTGTGCTGCAGGACAAGCAGGTTTTGTAATTCTTAATAAAAGCCTGCTCTGGTACCTGGGCAAGGGACTGGCGATGAAGAGAGGAGTAGGGGGAGGCCGGTTTGGTCACACACGGCCTAACCAGGCTGTGGAAAACCTGACAAAGGGTGTCAGGGAAGGAAAAGTCAAAGTAGCCACCTTAGCCTCCACCAGGTGAGACAAGAGCCACCTCCCCTCTCTACTCCTTCACCACCAGCCCCATGGGGCACCTTGTACCTGAGCTGCCGAAAACAGGCTCCGGTGAGAGATGCTTGTCATCATTTCTAAGTGAATCACCAACAGAGTCAGGCGACCCAGCTCAGCACCTCCAGGACCAAGCGGGCGACAAGCTGTCAGGAGTTTCCTGCTGCAGGCAATGCTGGGGAGACAGCAAGGAAAATGTAAAAGTGGTCTCCAGGATGAAATCCTCCCAAAGCAGCCCCACTGCACTGCTGGCTCTCTTCCATCTTCCATGCTAATGTAGAAACATGAGTTTCACAAGCAGGGACGAAAGGAAAACACATCTCGTATCACACGGGACCCCTGGGACTGGGACGTGGGGTAGGAGGATTTGAGGCAAGAAAGGAGATCTTTCTTCTCCTTTCCATTCCCATTAGCACTGAGCACCACACAGGAAGAAGGAGGTTTGATGTCTGAGGAGCCAACTGCTCTCTCTTTTTTTGCTGATGGAGATACGGGCCTGGTGGAAATATCCCACCAGTCGGCACACCAGTGGGGATGGAGGGCCTCAGTCAGCTCGCTTGGGCAGTTTGAAGAGACTTTTTCAATTAGCTTTCATTTGCAGCAGGTAGAGGCCCAACTGGAGATCGCACAGAGCCTGTAAAAAGAAAGGCAATCTTTCTGAAAGATGAATTTTAATCCATCTTTGGAGACAAGTTTGTCAGCCTGCAGTTACCAGGGGTTGGACTATGCTGTTGCAGTGCTCCGTGGGACACCCCATGGCTTTACCTCCTGAGTTTAGAAGATGGGGAATAAAGGTCTGCTTTGCCCTCACCTTGAGACTTGTAGTTCTGCATAAAACACACTGCAAGAGAGAAATCCCTTGTTTTAGAGATGCCATTTAGTGGGAAAGGCTGCCCAAGCTGGTCTTCTCTCTTCTTGATCTGAAGCTCTTGAGGAATGGCTCCACCTGGGAGATGGTTCAGTGATGAGGAGGCTGAGCTAGAAGAGCAGGATTAGGTCCCCATACAGCTGTAGCTGGACAGCTTCCCCAGCCAACTCCTTATAACAAGATGGAGTTACTCCTATTTATGCCAAACTCACAGAGAAAGGAACCAGACTTACTGAAACAGGACAGGGCCAGAAGCAAGGACCACATAGGTGAACGCTGAAAGTAGAGAACTGTTTAAAATCTGGGTGGAAACCCACATGCTGTCCTGCGTGATTCTTGAGCTTAATAAAAGCAGAAACAATGCTGTGCTGAAGAGCTTATGAACAAAAAATAAAGCTATAAAATGCAACATATGGGGATACAACGTGGCTCTCCTTTCTGTTTCAGTCAAGCTGAGCTTTCCCAGGGTCCCCTCTATGACACAGGCATCTGTTTACTGCAAGCTGGATGGGGAGACACCTTCACACTTGGCTTCATTGAAAAGCTTTGCTGCATTTGTGTCACACGACGATGACAAGATAAAATCTGAAAGTATGTTGTAAAACAACAATCAAAAAAAGAAAAAGGTTCCTAAAAATAAACTTTTTTTTTTTTTTTTCCCCAAATATAAATTATTGTGGCTAAACACCCTTTGACCCAAGAGAAGAATCTGTTCCTCAAAGACCGGTAGCAAAAAATGTGCTGGCCGCCAGCCTCCCTTGCTTGGCGTACCCTGACTTTCTCATTGGCAAAAAAGGACAGTGAATTTCATTTTCATTGCTCCTTTTACACTGCGGGAGCAGCCCAACCAGGGCGTGACTGTAACCGTGCCTGCCTCAGCCACAGGTGAGCGAGCAGGAGCAGGTGCAGATGCCACGGGGTATTTAACGCTGCGCAGCTCAATTTGGAAAGGTTTCGGCACGAGCGGCTGGGGAGGAGGGACGTGAAGGCCAGACAACCTGCCCTATTGTGTGTAATTTAAAAAGGACAGGCTCCTCGGTGCGCCTGAGGAGTGATTTGATCTACCAGCACTTCAAGGGGGAGAGGGATTCCCGATATCAAAGAACCCTTTAATCTGGCAGAAAAGGGGCATGATGAGGACCAGCTGTGGGGAGCCGAGGCCGGACAACTTCAGACTGTGAAGTCAAGGTGCACATTTTTAACTGTGAAAGTAATTAATCCGAGGAGCACATTACCCAGAAGGGCAGCCGGTAAATCAGGACCAGATGTTTTCCTGGAAGAGATGATATCACCTAGCTGGGGACTGCACAAACTGCGAGGGGGGGAGCCCCAGCAGTCTCCGCCCATGGCCGTAAAGCCCACGCTCTGCACAGGAATGTGTTATATACGTGTGTGTGTGTATATATATATGTATATGAGCATGTGTATGTGTAGCTTTACACGCACACACAGCCCCAGCTGGCGCAGGCCAGCATCGCCCCAGCCAAAGCTCCGTGCTGCACAGCCTATTTATTTACCCGCCTCGGTTTTACAGCGGAGCACAAGCACACGGACTGAGCTCGGGGGCCTCTGAGGGCGCCAAAATTTCCGCAGCATCCCACCGGCAATGGACGCCGCAGCCCCGCGGGTGCCTTTCTTTGAGCATCGCCCGGAGCCTCCATTGAGAATCACTGGGTTGGGCAAAATCCCGCATTCACCCTCCTTCCCCGCCCCCAGCTGCTCGCCCTCCTTGCCCAGACCTCACAAAAAAAGTAAAAAGAGAGAGAGAAAACAACCCTCCACACTGCCAACAACAGCAGCTACCAAGCTCCAAGCCCTGTAATTGATGGCTGCAGTGGAGAGACTCCACTTTCCTAGCTGCCTCCCTTGCCTCCACTTCCTCCATCCTCCTCCTCCCCCTTTATTTTTTTTACTGGTTAACAACTGTGCATAGTGTTAACTACGCTTTGCATTTATTCCCTTTCTTGTGAAATAAGGGTGTTTTTTAAAAGTTTCTTGCAATACACACGCAGCTTCTCTTTGGACACGCCGGCACCTTTCGGTGCAGGAACAGCAGCAGGTTGTGCTCCGGCCCCGAGCGGCACAATGCGGACGGGCTGGGAGAGGGGGGTGAGCCTCACAAGGGGGAATAATGTGAAAGGGAAACGCTGGCGCACACAGGGCGACCCAGATGGACAAAGTGCAGCGAGGCAGCTTAGTTAATGGGCTGCATTAAAATTAAACAGAGATGGTGCTCCGCTTTCCAAGCCACGAGGCGGCTGCAGGAGGGCTTCCCAGCCCCCGCGTGCTCGGAGAAACAAAACCAAAGAAAACCTTTCCCTCCCTCACTGCCCCTCACGTCCCCAGCAGGCGTCAACCGGGGCGGCCCTGCCATCATCACCCTGCTCGGGTCACCAGGAGCTGGCCCTGGGGGGATCCCAGCCTCCCTTCCTTGCCATCAGCCCACGTTCTTGTGAAACGGAGGATGATCTTGCCAAAAATTCTGTAAATTTACGTGTGTAGCAGGTCACTGCTCCTCTCAGAGAGGTGATGGCTTCCCAGCTGCTGAGGAGCAGAGGGAGGAAGGCAGCAGGCAGCCTTCAGGAGCAAGTCCAGCTTTGGAGAGGGGGTGATGATAGCAGCACGCATCCGTCCCCACTCCCACCCCTGTCACCGGGAGGATTTATGCTGCTGCTGACAAAGGACCTAAGGAGTCAGGCTCTGCTCCGGCCACGCACCTGCTTTATTGCTCGCTGTACTGCAGGGTGACTCACGCCTGGGGTTGAGGGCATGCTCAAGGGCTCTGCTTCATCCTAGGCTTAAAGAGGTGTTTAAACACCTTGCTAAATTAGGGCCTCACACCTGAGGAGAGTGAATGGAAAAAGTTACCAAAGTGAGACAGAAGAGCAGCTCTTTGAACAACGATCCCTTTTAGGAGGTTGGCCCATGAGTCTGCCTTTAATGTAGATGAATGAACATCTGCCTTTCTTGGTGCACAAAGATGGAGTCATCGACCTGACAGACTCTTACATAGCCACCTGAGGAAAGAAAAAGAGCTGCGTGGTGATATTTTACATCTCTTACTGTTGGAATTATGGCTGAATGGCTTCAAATGACAAGAAATGCATAAATTGTTATGTTTTCTTGCCTTTTCTGTTTAAAATACGAAGTGAAACATACTTTTTAAAGAAGGCACAGTAACATTTGACACTTCATTTTTCATACGCCCTGAAACTTGATGTGCCATCCTGTAGGAAGACTCCCAAAACAGCTGTGATACCCCATTCGGCATTGCAAGGTGTGGTGTCCCAATTAGGGTGTGGATGCTTGTTCCAAACAGTCTAGAAGACACAAAAAATTGGCCTCTCTTCATTCCCTTTAAATTGTCAGGGTCTGGACATGATTTAGGATACATGCTAAACACCCATGATGATGGGCTCTTAGACATTATACATGCAAGGAACACGAATTATTGCACATTTTCTACCTTTAGTATAGATAACTTTTTCTCCACTAAGCATGGAGTTCCTTATTTTTGTTCCTGATTTCCAGCTCCTTATTTCTGGGGCAGATAATATTCAAAAACACCCAAATATGCAGGACATGCAGGTAAATTCTGGTGTGAAAGCAGGCAACTCTCCTCAAGCTTGCCCCACATTTCAGGAAGGACCATTGCGGCAGCCCTTTCCGAAGATGTCCATTTCACAACCGATGCGTTTCTGAGAACCACACTTACTTTGAAATGGCGGTCCAGCAAAGACAACAGGCAAGCTATAAACACCGCCCTCAGACATATGAATCCCCTGAGCATCATATGCGCAGTTATGCATCACAGGAATGTCATACCTAAATCAAAAGCATTAACAGGTCTAGAGGATGCTGTTGCAATTGAACTCGAAACTCTCTCTCACCCACTGGCTTTTCCTGAGCCTGTTATCTTTGTGTCTAGGGGCTGAGCTGTAAAACCAGGGCTCCTGGAAGGCACAGATCCCTCACCCCAGCCATGCTTTGCTCCTCAGCCTGGTGCCTCACAGCCAGTGTGGAAAACAAGCCCTGCAAAGTGCTGGGAGTTCAACGTGTGAGTGCTGCAGATGGGAAATGGGGTCTTTCACCAAGCGTGGGGGGCAGGTTGCTGCTGGGCGAGGGGATGGTTTGGTGGCAGAAATGACACGGGGCACACCAGGAGCTGGAGGAGCAGCAGGAGGCAACCATGTGGCCAGGGGGACCTGGCCTCTGCCAGCTTAGTGTCTGTCCCTGTTCTCCTACCCTGCCACATCCCCAGCATGCACGCCAGCCAGATTGACCCTGCGCAGAGTATTTTGTGTGCAAGCTGGGGGCAGACACACTAGGGCTTGCAATGCTGTCAGGGATCCCAGAGAAACAGCCTGGAAAAAATATGAGAGCCCACAGCCCAGTCTGGAGACCCCAAGGCACAGGTGGGTCCCACTGTGGGCTCAGCAGGGTCCCAGGGGCATTCACAGAATCACAAAATGTATGGGGTTGGAAGGGACCTCTGAAGATCATCTAGTCCAAGTGCTTCAGGTATTCACGGTACTGTTGCCTGACCTTCCAGTACACCCACTTGCCTACAAGTTGCCTCTGTTTTTTCTTTTCCCCACAGTTCAGATCCTCACAGCTGTGAACTGCAAGGTAGCTTTTGGGGCTGGTCCTTTGCAAAGCTGCTCCCAGCAGACCAAGCACCAGCAAGGCACGGTGCCCACCAGCGTGCAGAACTGCCTCAGAAACCACCAGGTGAAACCACCCTACAGGAAGGTGTGCAGCTCCCTGTAAGGCTGCCCTCAAAGTTTAGTGACTGCCTTTGCTGCAAGCAGGGCTCTGCCCCAGGCCCCACACGGTTCAACAGCTTGGCTGGCTGCAGGAGAAGGGATCACGGGGACAGCAACTGCAGGGATGCTGTAGAAGAGGATAGCATTCACGAACACGTTCACGAACACCGCTGAGCTGGGAGGAGTTGAATCCACAGGGTGTGTGGAGGGGAAGGCAGCAACAGATTTCAAAACAATCCGGATAAATTGGAGAGCTGGTCTCAAATCAGCGGGATGGAAATCACACCAGAGCAAGCACAGAATGCCACAGCGAGGTGCTGGGACAGCGGCGCAAAGCGGGGACTAATTGCATAAAAAGCACGGCTGCAGGACAGGCTCCCAGCACCACAGACAAAAATCTAGTCAATGCTGTCATGCTGTTTCAAAACAGACAAGTCTCTCGATGGGACGCATGAATACGAGATTCCTAAGCCAGGAATGGGAGAAAACAACCGTGCTGCAGTTGGCACCGAGGACGCTGTGGCAGCAATCTCCAGTGGGGTAAACAAACTGGGAAGCGCTCCGAGGTGCAACAGCAAGCATGATAAAAGCTTTAGAAAACAATCTACGAGGGGAGATTGAAAGAATTGAGTTTGTTTAGTCTAGTGAAGAGAAAACTAAGTGGGAACATAACAGGCTTTCAATACATAGAGTCTCGTGCTAAAGACTAGAGTCCAAGGGAGGAGCACGAGGAGAACTGGGTTTGCAGCATAGATTTAGGCCAGCTGAGCACTAATGGGGAGGCTTTGGAGCCAGTTACAGATACTGTAGGCTCTCCTTACCTGTACAGTTTAGGTGCAGACATCTATGAGACCATTAACAAGTGCCCAGTAGCGTACTCCTTCCCTGTCCTGCTCTCCACATGAGCCTGCAGGTTTTCTTGCAGCCCCTGTCTGATTTCCAATAGGCAAGGGAATGGGGCGACCCCCAGAAGAAAGCTGTCCCATAAAGGGGTCATCCATCGCCCTTGCCTCCCCACTCTCACTCATCACCTCCCCAGGCCCCGCTGCACACCTGATTCTCAGAGGGTTTCCAAAGCTGATTTGTGCTCTGTTATTTATTTATGTGCAGTGAATTTCTGAGACCCCTGCAGAGAGATCCAGGGGGTCTCAAATAGCCACGTGTATACTGAATAACAAGACCCATCCCAAAGACCTTACTGTCTAAATAGACAAGGCAGAGGAAGATTACTTCCCACTAATAGGACTGAGGGCTACAGTGAGACTGCCAGGAGAGGCTGAGAGAAATGGACCTGTTCAGCCTGGAGCAGAGAAGGCTAAGGGGGAATCTGCTTGCAGCCTTCAGTTGCCTTAAGGAGGTTACAGAGAAGGCAAGAACCAGGCTCTGCTTGGAGGTGGAGAGTGAGAGGACGAGAGGCAATGGGCACAGGTTGCAACAAGAGAAATGCTTGTTGGAGCCAAGGAAAAAAACCTGGTTCAGCATTGGCCCAGGTTTCACAGACTGTGAAATCCTCATCCTTGGAGATTTTCGGAACAGAGATGGACAGGGTCCTGGACAACTTGATCTAGCTTTGAGAGAAGCCTTGCACTTTGTGGGGGCTGAGGCTAGGGCCCTGCTGAGGCCCCATCCCACACGAACCATTCTGTGACAGGCACACCGTGGCTACCTTAAACGGCACATGGGGAACTGCACCACACCACTGGCACTTCATAGAGCACCTTCTCCACCACTCAGGCGTTTCTACCCCTTTGCCCCACGAGCCTTTCTTGCCCCTTGAGCCTTTCTTAGGTCTTTATGTTCTGCAAAGCTGGATCCCCGCCGCCTGCACCAGGCCCCAGCCCATTGTACAGCGCTATGTAACAACAACATTTCTCGATCGTGATTCACAACAATAGCTACCACCCAAGTTCTTGGCTCAGGGCGCAGCCCAATATCTAACAGCACTCAGTTCAACCCAAATGTGATCCGTGTCCCCACCCCCTCCGATTCCAGCTTCGGAGCTTGGCCAGCTTCGGGCCCATGCTGCTCCTGCTCGCAAACCCCAGGCATGCTGACTGCTGCTCGCAACGAAGGGGGAGCACTCGGGGATGAACTTTTGGCAGTGCAAACCCTAGGGAAGGCTGAAGTCCCTGCTTGCCTGTCACTGATTTATTGACGCCTCCCTAATTGTGGAATGCCAACCATACATGGAGATCTGCAGAAAGAAAGGATTTGGCTCGAAGGAAAGAGAGGTCATCGCAGGCAAATCAGACGCAGGCACCAAGAAATATTTTTGTTTTGTCTTTTTTTTTTTTTTTTTTTCTCCTTTGCTGCTGCAGTGAATGTAATAAATAAATGTGCATCTGCTGAGCTGTTTCTACTCAGAGTTCTCCCTTGTTCCAGATTTGGCTTTAACTTTTGTTAGTAACCTTGATCAGCACTGGTCTGCCCACCAAGGCTATGTGTGCATATGAATTAGAGAGGGAGAGACAGCGTTCATTTCTAAAGCAGACTTCTTTTCATCCTCTGCCAGCCATTTTTTTGGATGGAGGTATCTTTTTCCTTCATTTTTTCGGGTCATAATGTAAGCATAAATTTGAAAATGATCTGCAGAAGTAAGATTTAATAAGCTTACTCACAGAGCAATATGCCAGGAAAAAAGAGAGCAAAAGTCACAGACCTTTTCTACAAATGGGGGGGTCGTTTAAAAGAAAAGTTAATCTTCAGCAAATGCTAGCGAACAACATTTGTTCATTTTGGAGACTATAATCTGCAATCGTTCCTCACACGCCACTCTAACACACATCTCTGCATGACCCTCGTCTTCGCTTTCCTCTCCTGGTTCTGGTTCAGCAGCCGGCATCTGTCACTGATTACAGGGGCTTAAGGTTTCACCTCTGAGGAGCGGCGTGGGAGCACATTGAGGTCCCTGCATCGAGCTGCACACATCTCTTTGCTGGCATTTCACTCACGCTGTCACTCCTCCCTTCTAGATTTGCCCTTCCAGACTCTCCCCACATGGGCCCTGTCCCCCATTAGCCCTCTCGGTACACCATGCCCGTGAGATGGGCCCTGTGTTTTCATCCCAATACCACAGCTAAGGAGCTCGAGCCTCAGTTCTTGTTCAGGGCACGTTAGCTGACACAAATCAGACAAGGTGGAGAGAGCAGGTCACATGCACAGCCAACCAAGGCAGAGATCTGACACAACTTAGGACACTTTTGTTTGAGCATGGCCAGCGCTGAGGAGGGAATAATTCCTCGCAGAGCAAGAGCGAGGAGCTGCAGCAGGCTGCGTGTGGCAAGGTCTGCGCAGCACCTTCCTGCACCAAACCTGGACCCCGCGCCTGGAAACCTCTTGCATTCCCCTGGCAACAGATTCACTTTCCAAAACAAAATGAACTAAAGCAGAGTCATTTCCTATGAGCGAATTTGGGACGGAACATAAAGCACAGGCGGGGAAATATATATGTGACATACTTGCAACAGCAGGGAGAATGATTTCATCTAGCATCCAGCTGACTAGTAAAGAGAGTCAGCAGCCCCCGA
The DNA here is from genome assembly GCF_011077185.1 of Oxyura jamaicensis. Classification (NCBI taxonomy): domain Eukaryota; kingdom Metazoa; phylum Chordata; class Aves; order Anseriformes; family Anatidae; genus Oxyura; species Oxyura jamaicensis. The sequence continues at coordinate 86,581,860 of NC_048893.1, forward strand.
GGAGACAGCCATTAACACACAAACACATTTTATGCTGGCCAAGGTGAGAAAGGAATGGCTGTAGGTACTGAGGTGACAGCTACTTTAGGATCAAAGGAGAAGGCTGAGAGGAAACTATAAAACTAACTTCAGATCTGGATGGGGGAGGGGGTGTGAATGGAGGAGAAAACTTAATTAAATGTGGCAAATAATGACTATTTTTTCTGGGAAAGGGGCAGCGATGATTTCACTTCCAACATCACACCTGAGCAAACATTATGAAAAGATGGCCTGAGTTAGGACTTCATTCCCAGTACAGCGATGCAGATCTAACCTTCACTTCAAAGGCTAAGAAAAGTAATTGCAAGGGAGGAACTAGTTTGCCAGTGGTGCTTGCTATCGATTCCATCTCCTCCAGAGTAGCTGCAATGGATAGCTGCTGGGCATTGCTGAGGATGTGACCATCTCATTCATGCATTTCTAAGAAGACGAAACAAAACAAAAAAAGAAGTGATAGTGCTGAGGTGGGTGGCTCAGCTCAGTGGTAACCCTCACCCAGAAGACCTACCGGGTGAAATGCTATAGTTAATATAGTGCAAGTAGAGAACACGGGTATCAACTGCATAGGATGGCCTACAGGTCACCAGATCTAGGCCTCATCACGACGACAAGTCTCCTGCAAGGCAACAAGCCAGGAAGCTACAGCTGATTCCAACCACAGCCCAGGCTTTGAGAGTGGTGGGAGATTTTTTTACACCCAGCAAGTTCCTGGGACAGCAGTTCCTGGAAGGCAGCAAGGTCTACACCATTTCAGAGACAGGAAAAGGAGCACAAGAAAAGACCAGCTTGACTAGACTGGCTGCTGTTAAACTCAGGCAGAAGAAAGAGGCTGTGTAGAGAGAGTGGAATCCAGGCTAGCTTCCTGAGAATTAATATAAAAGTGTAGCAAGAGCAGGGACAGTCCAAATCAGAAAATCTTTGGGAAAAAAAAAAAAAAAAACAAATGGAACTGGGAAGTTATAGACCAATGAAGTTAATTTCAATTACAGGAAAAATTCTGGAATGAGTAATGAAAAAAACTATTTGTAAGGAACTGGAATGTAATGGGATGGGTAACAACCAATATTAGCTTCACAGTCTAGTCTTGACAAACCCATCTAATTCCCTTTTAAAACAAGGAGATGGATCTCATGGGCTGGTAAGAAGAAGCAGATGTCAATATCTTTACTTAAGTTAAGTTCTTTTACACTGGCTTGCATGAAATCCTCTTAAACCAGCGAGGAACGTGTGGTCTATCTGCTGCGGAGCAGACGCAGCACTGGTACCCAGAAGGTCGTGAACAGAACTTTGCTCTCCAAATACAGGAACACATTGAAGAGAGATCCACGGGTTTCTCTCTGGGTCTGACTCCAGTCAGTCAGTGACTTGACTTTGAACGAGAAGAAAGATGATTAAATTTGCAGGATGTCCAAAGCTGGAAGGCTCTGCAAGCACACTGAAGGCAGGAACAGAGTTTTTTAAAAACAGCTTGATGAATTAGAGAAACAGTCAGGGGAAAAAAAGAAAGGACACAGTAGGAATCCATGCAAGACTCCACACTGAGGAATAACTGGCTGCACAAATATGGATATGGAACTACTGGAGCTGAGGTTTAGAGCAGATTAAAAACCGAACTGTTTGTCATCAGTGCCATACTCTTGGAATAGACAAAAAAAGATGTAGGCTAATTAGATACAGTCCAGAGGAAAAAAAAAATTAAAAAAAAAAAAAGGAAAAGAAAAAAAAGAATAATCAGATGTCTAGAGAACATGATCTTGGGGAAAAATCTGAAAGAACTGTTGAAGTTTAGCCTTAAGAAAAGAAGGCCAAGGTAGTCTGCAAGACTTGCAGACTTGCACAATAAGTCTGCAAGTTCATGAAAGTTTGCTGCAATTGGAGAAAGGCACTGGTCAGGTCTACCTGCCTGTAAGGGAGGTTAGGATACAGTAACAGGCTTAAACTGCAGTAAGAAAGATTCAGGCCTGATGTTATAAAACTAGTAGGGCAAATAGATGGAAGAAACACATAAAGTATCCAGCTGTGAAGCCTCTGTGAGGGGAGAGCTTGAAGAACAGGCTGGAGAGCTGACAGGAATGACATAAGTGTCCTGCCTTGGGGTTCTGGAGGGGGAACATAGATCTGGCGGCTGTCAGAGCCTCCTCTGGGGAAGGCTGGGGAGAGGGCTGGGAAGGGTCCGCCTGAAATGGAGGGCCTTGCTAAGAGCATTCAGTGGGGCAGGTAGCCAAGGCATTTCTCCTTGCCCTTCCTCAGCCTGCCCTCCTAAAACACCCTTATCCCTCTGCACTTTCTCCCCTTGCAGTCACTTGTCTGCAGTGAGTGCCTCAGATCTTTTTGCACATCTGAGGAGCAGCAAGGGCCAGCCTGGACTTCCCCCACCCCAGGGAGGTGAAGGAGGCCGGGCCAGACCCGACCCAAGAGCACTGAAAGCCCTGGAAAGTAGGGCTTGCTGCTCCCGATGCTGTTGGTGGGGAACCAGCTCTTGCTGCTTCAGAAAGGAGGCTCCCCGCAGTCACAACTGCCAGCGGTGATCGGAGCAGAGGTTGATGCCCACTGGAGGTGAGAAAACCACGGTTTGGTTTCACACTTCCCCAGCAAACAGTGCCTGACTCCTCTGGCCAAAGCGGAGGGAAAGGCTGCAAGTCTGGCACCCAAGGCAAGCGCCAATGTTGTGGGCACCATAGCGCGTGCTGCAGATCTCAGTGGGAGGGTTTTGTTTTTTTTTCCCCTCAAAACATTTTATGTCGAAGCCAATCTACATCGCTAGAGTGATCTTAACAAGGTTCTGCTGCTGGTTGCATGGCAGTAATGTAAACAGAAGATTACTGGTGACCACAAGCAGAGAGAGGCAGAATAAATGGAGGGCCAGAGAATTAGAAGTTATCCTGGGCTGGGTTCACCATTGTGTTACTTCTGTTCCATGAAACACCTGCACTTGTAAATGGAATTACATTTCCATTGTAAATGGAATTGCATTTCCAAAACAAACAAAAAATAAATCCACAAAACTATCCCCAATGCTGAATGAAAGGCTAGCCCCTTAAATATTTAACATTAACCACAGTCAACAGAAAACTGAGGATAAAGATTTTTCAGCTCACCTAAGTTGTCTGATTTAGATTTCATTGAAGGTAACAGTGCCAGTATGCCAACTAAGAACAGACACATCAGCTGAGCAACCTGGCCCTATAGGCCCATCCAGTTCAATCTGGATGACTTACCTTCAAGGAAAGATTGGTCTTAAGTGTTTTCCTAGCCTTCCAGGTGTTAATCAATCATTCAACAGCAGTCTCACGTTCATTGCTAATTATTACTAACAATCTTTTGGCCTTGCATTAGCAACTCAGCAGAAATGGTAGTATGCTAGTATGTTAGCCTTCTCTTTCCTTTTACGTTTTTACTGGCAAAAAGCATCTCTGATATTTATTTTCTTTCAGCTGAACGCTGGTGATAGATGCAGACCACATCGTCCAGGAGACTTCACGACAAACTATACACAGCAGACTGTATTGGCGTGAAATCCTCTGCCAGCAGAAACCAGCACTGCAATTCGACAGAGGTGCAATGGTTTCATGTACGTAGGACCCAAGTCAAATACCCTCTGTCTCCTGCTCCTGCCTTACAGGCCATGTCCAGAGAACATCACAGCACTGCCCTCCTGCTTCACCTTGGGCACAGGCATGGCACGCTGCGTTACTGTGTGATTTGTTAGCCTTGGCTCGTGTCAGCCCCCATCTCCTCCCCAAAGATGCTCTCCCCCTGTGTACAAAGCACTGGGGTAAATAAGCACGTTCAGCCAAACCCCAGTGCAGCCAGGGGAACATGACAAATGCTTCCTTAGTGGCAGAAGAGGACCCATTGTCAGAAATCAGAAGAATCATTTCCCGGTTACAGTAGCCTTCAGATACATTGATCCAGATTCAAGCCTCAAATAAAGACGCTGCGAGTGATATATTGGCTATTCTGTTTTACTGACTGACCACTCGAGGGCAAGAATGCAGCTCCCAGAGGCACGACACAAGGGCTTGAAGAGCTTGGCTGTATTTTCTTCCACTTAAAACTGGGAGAGGTGAATAGCTGGTGAAAGTGGGGAGGAGATTGATGGCTTTGGAAACTGCAAGGCCCTCTCCCTATGTGGGACAGCTTTGGTACAGACAGTCAGCTTCAAGGCTGACCTTGCCCTCCCTGACCTGTCAGCAGCCTCAGTCCTGACCTTGGAAGGACCACCCTTCTCCTGGGGGAAGGACAGTTTAAGAAACAGGAGAAAAATTGAGTGGAGATCAGGTTGAGATGATTTTATTCCACAGGAGAGAACAGTCTGTGAGGCGCGTAGAAGCTGGGTGTCCTTCTCAGGCTTTGGTATTCACCGCACAGCTACCTCATGGTGCCCACACATGGCCTGAGACTGCCAACTGATCGCACTTCTTGGATAACCTTCCTCACTGCACTTTGGATGTCATGAGAACAGTCAGACCGCATTCCTGATGGAATACTTTGAGCCCCTCATTCTTCAAATGTCATAAAAAAATCCCAAACAAGCTCTTTCCAGACCCAAATCTTTTGACAGCATGAGCCCCAAACCCATCTCGTAGCTCTGCTCCCCCCTGCAAAGAAGTCAGCCCCTTCCCCAGGAGCTGCCTCGCCTCTGCTTTCCCTTTCCCATAACCAGCCATCCCTCACCCTCCTGTTTCTGTAAAACACTCAGCACACACGGCAGCTGGGGGGGGAGGGACTGAGGGGCTGGTGGAAGCCACTCAGATTTCACATTTATTTAATAGCCGTGGCTGTGCTTGTTTGATTTATCTTCACACATACGTTTGACAGATATGGTCTCATAAAACTCCACAGAGTAAAAACACCAAAAAGGCCTGCAGCCATTCTGTGCTAGCGTGCAGTCTGGCTCCAGCTCTGGAGCTACGCGGAGATCGAGCTCGCTGTGGCTGGCAGCAACACTCAGACGGAAAACCTCTGAGTCTGCAGCACCCAAAAATGCAGGGTGCTCAGCTGAAATGGACCAAGGTTCCCCAGGTGGTGGTGGTGTCTGGTCAGAAAATAAAAAAGGCCCTGATTTCCTCTTCCCATGAAATATCCCACTGCGTTTTATATAAATTACTTCATTCAAATAAACTTGCATTTGGGGGACTAATCTCATCCTACCCCCAAAACCTGGAAGACAGCAGTGTTCAGAATACCTCAAGAAAGCTTATGAATTTTATAGCACTTAAAAAAAAGGCTTTAAAAAACTCTCCCAAGCCACAGCAGAATAAGTTTGCTTCACCCTTATCTTGTGAGGAACTTAGGAGCTTGTTGTATTTGTATTGTTCCTAAAAGTATCTTAAAAATTTGAGGTCTCATTTAAAAAGTCTGCTTCGAACTGTCATAGTTCAGACAGTGGAACTGACTGTACAATTCACGCACAGAGTGGCTATTATATAGTCTGTGTAGACTCTACAAAAGCACAGCCTACCATAAAATATGCATATTTCACAGTATTTTTTTAAAGGAGAGCACACCTGAAACTCTCATTCCAAGAGAGGCAAAGTGAAATAACTGTAAATGAAGTCACTAGCGTGTTAATGGTGCTCAAAGGTAGGATTCCAGCTGCATTCAGGTGGTGTTTTATTATGCATATAAATAACAAGCTCCCAAGTCTCCAAGCTGGCAACACAGTCTGGAAGAAGGTGCTCATGGCTGAGAGTGAAAGACCCTGTGTTCCAAGCTGCTACTGCGGTGGCCACTTTACTTCTTTGTACATTACTCCCACATATAAAATAACACTCTTAATATTTAACAGTCACAGAGAGATAGCACAGCTCCTGGTCTGTTAACAAAAGAGAATGGGGAGGCCTGCATATCTGCCCCACAATTATCTCAGTTGGTTAAAACCACTGCAGAAGATTAGTGGTAAAAAGCTGTTGTCTGTGGGCAGATAAGATACTTGTGGTTCCCCCTTTTGTTAGGGGCAGTTTTTCCCAGCTATGGAAACACCATCTTTTCTGTTTTAAGCAAATAACTAACAAGTTTGCAAACACCACTGTCTCCAAGATGCACTCACCAGCTCATTTGATTTCCAAGAATTGAGCCCACCAGACAAGGATTGCAGAGCCTTGCCATTTTCTCCCCAGTCCTCACTCTGTTGCTAGCAGATGGAAAACTCAACTCACCTTCATTTGTAGTTTCAAGGGATGGAAAAATATGTTCCCAGACAAAGGGCCAGCCCCATACCACAGACTCTTTTTTTTTTTATAGGTGTTGTGCCATTTGATCAGAGATCACCTGTGGACAATGTATTGATGCCAACACCTGCTGCCACACACCTTAGCATTGTTATACGTAAGTGCCCACACATGTTGGGTAGCTTCTGGGCTTGGACACTCCCTACTTGCCCTGTGACAAACCAACAGCAGGGAAGAGGCCAGCCTTTGCTTGAGGTGGCTCTTTCCTCACATAGTGGCAGAGTAGGGCACGAGAAGCTCCCCCAGAAAGCTGCAGTGGGGTGGAAAGGCAGGTCGCTGGGGTGCAGGGGAGGCACTGAAACAACTGTATGCAAGTTCAGGCCATTACAAGAAAGGGGACTGTATCTCCTACATAAAAAGGCATAAAATGAGGCCGCCCTCTCACTGAAGACAGCCACCTATATTTATTATTTCTATCCCTTCTTCTTCTTTTTGGATATTTCCAGAGCCACGAGCAAGGTACTGACAGGCAGTCAAGGAATTCAGCTGCTGGTTGGCTGTGCAGGACTCAGGAGCTGGAGGGTGAAAGTGATGCATGGAAATTAAGCTAATTTTAAACCGCAGGCAAGAGAAGAGACTTGCTAGCAGTTACTTAAGAGAAGCTGCTGACTGTTTAAATACCATTAAGAAGATTAATGTCGGCCCGCAGAACCACTGAAAAATTAGGGCTGAAAGGGACCTCAAAAGGTCAGACCAGTCCATCCCTCTAACCCAAGGCAGCATCACCTAAACCTCGGGCATCCCTGACAGATGTTGCCTAACTTGATCTTAAAGCTCTCCACTCCCCAGGCTGTCTATTCTTTATTATCCCTGTCACTAGAAAAAGTTTTTCCTAACATCTAAATTGAGTCTTTCCTGCTGTGATTTCAGCCTTTTTTTTTTTTTTTTTTTTTTTTTTTTTTTTTTCTCTCTCTCTCTCTCTTTTTCCATCACAGACAAGGAGTAAAGATTGTGTCCTTTTATGTGCTTTAAGACTTCAGTTCTCTCCTCCTTTGGGATGGTGAATTTCAGTTCTTTCAAGCTTTCCTGGCAGGTAATGGTTTCTAGGCTTCCAGTTGTTCTCCTTGCTCTCCTTTGGGCTGGATCCAATTACTCCACATCTCTTCTCATTTTCCATCACCTCAACACCATGACATAGCCAACTTGCATTCAGCTTTTGATACTTTTTCTGAAGAAGTGCTAGTTAACCCACCACTCCCTCGCTGGTCTTTGCGGCGCTCATGTTGCTGCCGAAGTGTAAGACTTTCCTTCCACTCACCCTTATTGAATGGCCTCCTGTTTCTTCCAGACCCTTTCCCCAGTTTGGCTAATTTATTTTTTAAATTTAATTCTGCCCAACAATATATCCACAGTTTTACTTCAGATATAAAATGTCACCCCTAACGTTAATAAGAGAAGGAAAAAATTAAGCAGGTCTAAATTGAACATAGGGTGAAAGCCCACTGAAAACAACCTTTCATTTGAAGGAGCAGTAGCTGGCACTGGCTCACCAGGTGAGGTTGTTAAAGTGGGCTTGTGCCTACTTTCCACAAGGGTCAGTCGCTGTTTTCCCAGCTGCCTCATAGCATCAAACAGGAAAAGATGTTGAAATCCACACAACCTTACTGCAGTAGGACCTCTCCTGCTGGCTCGCCATCACCTAAAACCCCCTTTTTGTTCAGAAATCTCCATCCCTGCAGTTTGGCCTTGCACACCTGTGCTTCCCCTATCACCCCTCAGCCCGGCCGCCCCTCGCCTCCCGCTGCCCCACGCAGCAGTGACAAACAAAACAAAGAGGCCGTTTACGTATAACAAATATATATTTTATTTCCCAGAAAACGGCCAACACCGGGCCGGGGACGAAGCCAGGCGGCCGTACACCGAGCACCGCCCGGTCCCGGGGCAGCTCCAGCGCCGCCAGCCCCGGGGCCGGGCCCAGCCCCGCCGTGGCCCGTGGCTGCCCCCTGCCGGGCCCGGGGGAGCCGCTGGGAGCTCCGGGAGCCGTCAGCCCGGCTTTGGGAGCTCCCACCTCAGGCTGTCCCCCAGGTCCTGCTGCCCGGAGGTCGGCCACCTCCCCAGGGGGACGCCGAGCAGGGATGGGGCGGCCGCGCTTGGTGGGACGGGCACAAGGATCGGGCCTCCAAAGCCCCGCTCTGAAATTAAAGGTAGCCGAAGCCAGCCCTTCCTGCCCCTCACTGGCTTCAAGGACAAGCGGCCACAGAGCTGGTCTGAGGGGAAAGGAAGGCAAAAGTAAGCTCTCATTGGCAGACCAGGCTCTCCAGCCCACCTTTGGGTATGGGGACATCTAGTCAGTGCCCTTCTGGGCAGAGCGCTTTTGAAGATATTGTGAAACCTAACAAGTTTTTCCTCAGTGCCTCAATGGGTGGTTATATTCAGTGCCAATTATATTTTATCCCTTTAAAAAAGGGCTTCCCGCTATTGCCAGTTGTAGTAATTAGACTTCTTTTCCCACATTTCAGCCATGATTCACTACTGGGATAGCTCTGAAGACTGCAGCTGTCCTTTAAGGGACTGTGTGAAGGGACCTAAGGCCAGAGCCTGGACACAAAACACTTCCTGCAGTTGTGTGAGGATACCAAGAGGCCCCCAACTCCCAAAGGTAAGTTTCACCAGTACATAACACTAACAACTAGGATCAGTTATCTATGAGCAGGGAAAGCTCTGGTCTGTATAGCGAGAAGAATCAGCAAAAGCCTAGAAGACAGATCAAATCCTGCTGCATCTTTGCAGAGGGAATGCTTTCCTCCAAACCTGATCAGGTTTTGCACAGTCTCCTCCACCTCCCCCAAAGGTGCTGCTCTTTGTGCCTTGAGGTTGAAAGCTAAAGTTCAAGAAATCACTCTAGTACAGGGGACAGAGATTTTACTGGCCTGCTTAGGGGCCAACAACCACTAGCATAGACAGCTTGCTAGATTAGGGATAAACAGTAGAGGCAAGCTTCCCCTTAGCATCATCCTACCTCCTCCTTTGCCTTTTTGATCTGCTGTGAGGATATTTCACACCACTTGTGGGTCACAAAGTAGTAAAAAAAAAAGTCACAATAGACAGAACTTATAGCTGCCTTCGCTATCCTGATAAATCATCTACATCAGCACAATACAGACACCTTTTTCCCCGCATACTACTGTACCCAGGCTCTGAGAGGCTCTTTGGGCTTGCAGATTACTCAAGACAGGCTGATCTCAGCTCATTTCTTGCTCTGTCTGTACTACCTCACTCAGCAGGAATCCAAGAGCACCCCATGCCCCTGGCCCCACTCTGCGTGCCCATCTCGCGCCAGCAAGCACAGCTGTGGCTTGGCTGCCATTCCCTGCAGCCTGCAAGGAGCCCACCTGCCTGATATGGATGTGCCTCCCAGCAGCACCAGCAATTAGCACATGCAGTAGAGGACCCAGGCAGGCTGCACCCCTCCTAATTGACTGAAGGGAGAACACTTGAACTTGCTCCAAAAGGAAGCAAAAGCTTCAGCCTTCCCTGCATTCATTGACTTGCAGAGCTTGCCCAAACGTGCATGTAGGCATCGGCTTGCAGACAGGCAATTTAGAGGAAGCAGAGTTAGGCTAGCACAAGTCAGTTGGAGATATTGACCCTTCTGGCAGTTTGGAGGCACACCTTGAGCTCAGCTTAAACATGCCTTTCTTCCCTTCTGCACTCTCTGGGGAAACTGGCTCTTCACTTCCCTTTGCAGTCATTATTTTCTTCAGTATGACTCATTCCAACTACAAGTCCATTATATCCTTCAGCACTGTCTATCTAGGCCCTGCAAGCCACACCACAGAGAATCCTGTGGAAAACAAAGCAGAGCACCTACACCGCTTCCATATAGGTAGTTCCTGGGACATACTATCAAAGAATCTCATTTCTGTTTTTAACCACACAAAGAATTTACCAAAACGTTCTTTATTGTTCCAGTGTCACACAGGTTGCAATAGTCCAGTTTAGCTTAGGGCAAAGCCGTAGACCAATACAAAAAGCAAGATTCCCTAGAAAACAGCCACCCTCCCTCAGGTGATGATGGCACTGAGATAGATTAGTGCTGTGAAGAGCTCTGCTGGCAAAACACAGCTCACACACACACAAGAAAGAAATCAAGAGCAATTCCTGAGCAAACAGATGGAGCAGGCTGCCTGACAGCCTTCAGTACAGTGTTACATTCATCACAGCAGTGAGTTCAGGTGCTTTGTAGTGAGTTATCATGGAAGAGTAACTGTTTGCAAAATGAAATAGAGGTTTTAGCTTAAAAGTTTCCCTATATTCACGGCATAGGGCAAAGTCGGCTTAGCAAGGAATGTAAACAGTGCCACAAAATGACAACTGCAGGTGCAAAGGAGGAAATGCTAGAGGCGTGATAGTGCTTCAACATTTATTTTCCCCAAAGACACATAAAAGAATTAAAACAGCTCTAAAAACCACAATGTTTTATAATACTTCACAATACATAAATACTAACTGTGCTTCCTGCTTAGACTAAGCAGCAGGGAAGTCTCTTATTCAGGCCTTTATGTCAGAAAGTGCATAAAGCTGTTTAAGTTATTCAGGTACAGAACAAGTGGCAGGAGAAATGTATGGCGGAGTCATTCCAGTTTAGTCCAAGACTGGGAAATTCTCCTGAGAGGGATGTTCTGCTGTTGGTTGGAAGCCACGTTCAGCAGATACTGCTCGCACTGAGTACAGATGTCTGCAGTCAGCCAGTCTGCCATGGTCCTCGAGTAACAGCACAGAGGCCGTGCTAGGCAATGGGGCTCCAAAATAACAGGCACACTGGAGCAGGAGAGGGAAAAAAAATAAAAAAATAAATCAGGAAAACTGACCTAGGTAGCTATTAGAGGGTATGGAGCTTTTCTACCCTTCCCCCAGGCCTGATCCAACATTAAGTGATTTAATTAAATGCATGAGTTCAGTGGGGCAGTCAGCTCCACCTGGGGAAGCTACTAAGCACCAGAGCAGCTTCATTTACTGACACCTCTCTGTTGACTAACACATCCATCAGCCCTTTAGCTGAAATGCTATCTGTGATTGGTACAAGGTTATGACTGAATCCTTACAGCATGTGCTGTAGGATGTTTCTTTGACATCTGGAAGGATGGCAGTAACACCATCACTCAGACCTCTTCTGCAGCATCTGCAAAGGACTGCCAGTGATAACGTCGGTAGTAAATACTGCCCTGAGTTTTGGCCACTGAGGTGAGAGCATTTGAACCAGAAACCACTGTGGCTATTTTGATTACGTTAAAGAACGGTTTCAGAGAGAAGATACCTGTTCACCCAGTGGAACATATACAAACATGTATTTGGAAAGAAGAGAACAGAAGGTATGTTTCTACTCCTAGATATTACACTTATACTCACAAGGTCTGCCTTTTCCACTCAGACCTGTCAGAAGCTTATTTTGCTATAATTCCCTTTTCAGGGACAGAAAGGAAAGGGTATATTAGTATGTGTGTGGGAGGACTAAGGAAACCATTTGTTGTGTTGCTCTTCAGTTATACCTGAGACCATTCACATATTTTTAGTTCTAGGGAAAGAGAAGCTATTGCTGGGTTGTAGTAACACACCCACAGCTATCATGGATATAGAATGTAATGGAGTCTGGAAATTATCATACAAATTAAGCTATCAGAAGTAATTTTATGTCTTGGCTAACATGGACACTGCCGAATCAGTGTTGGAAACCTGACAGCTACAGAGTAAAATGGATTTCACAGCACCTACACATCCTCCCTTTGGTCATCTACAACCCATAATGCTTTCAGAGAACTGTAGATCCATTAGACCAGTAGCTAGATGAATCATCCAGCATAACATTCAGTTGACCAGCACAGGACTACACAGGGCAGTTGCTATCATGTTTGTTGATTTGCATATACAAGTAACAGGTACCACCTTTCAAGGTGAAACCATATTTGTCCCGGCTTACCTAGAACACTCCCAGTGCTCTACTTCATGCAGCAGCTCTGAGTTCTTCTGCTCTTGAGTAGCTGGGTCTTCCTCTCTGGAGAGCCTCACAAGTTTTAAGAAGTGGAGTGGGAGATGAAGACACGTTCTGAAGGGCACGGACATCTACAATCACAGCACAAGTCACCCAAGTTCTCAAGGAAAACCTCCTTCTTAGCAAGAAAATTTGCATGGCATGTAGTTGATTTATTACTGCACTTACAAGATAAACATTAATGCAGTGAACTCCCTGACCCTTGTATAAATAGAGCACGGAGTAATCCCAACCACTTTACACAGGATCAAAGAAAGAGGAGCCAGAGCTGTTTCAGCTGAATAGTCTGTCTTTCCTGGCTGCTTTTGCACCTTGTATTATGACCTCTTTTCTTTTCTTAGAAAGAAAAGCTAGAGGGTAGATTTGAGGTATCAGTGGGGTGAAAGAAAGCTTCCTATGACTAGGTGAGGTGCAGAAAATGAAAAAAAAAAAAAACTGAAAACAAAAAAGATTTGCTGTTTTAAAGACTAGACTTGCCTTGATGCAGCAGTCACAGCAGACGACACTAAGAGAAAAAAATTCCCAGCATTATCATTTGAGTAAAGCTCAGCAGATACCAATGCTGTAGCTAAGGGTGACTTTCCCAAAGCGGCCTTAACATGTGATTGTGGCACAATCACTTGATGGCAAAGCGAACAAGTCTAGAACACCCCATTTGGTTTTCCAGCCCTCCTATTTATGGTAGTTTTAGTCAGCTGAAGCACATCAGCATTCATAGCTTGAAGGCATTGTCTGTAAGTACCCCCTGCTTTTCACCCAGCACTAACACCAGTTACTAAACTCCCAGTGGTTTGCTTGAAACCAGTTCAGTGCTTTGCTGCTGCTTCACATAGATTTAAGTGAGCCTGAAGGAAATAAATTCTTCTCTCCCATGAGGAGAAAACCCCTGACAAATAAGTAGACGCTATTTGGTCCAACTTCTTTCCCAGTCACAAGGTCTGGAGTTCGCTTTTCCAGTCCTAAATGGAAGATTCTGCTGCAAAACCTCTCAAGCCCTTGACTGAAGTGCAACCTACAGAGTAAAACGAATGGAGTAATTGCTGAGAAGAATCAAGTCTACTGATAGCACAGTAAATTCAGTTATTGCTAGCTTAATACTAGGAGTTAATACTGGTACCACTTCAGGGGCAAGCTTTTCCATCTTCTCTGCAGCTGTAGACACTTCAGCCGGGCTTGTGTAGTAAGGCAAAACTGAAAGGCTAGGGAACCCGTTCCCATCCAAGTGCTACAACTGTTTGAACACTGAGTATTTCAGTACTGTTCTTTCACTCTTCTCCCTCCTCATTCAGTCCTTTTGTACCAGCTCACCTGCTGCAGAGGTAACAGCTGTAAGGCCACTTAAGAAACATCTGCTTACGGCAGCTGAAACAGATCTGTGGAATGGAAAGTTATTTGTGAATGCCAACGGGAAATATCTTCCTACCAACAGCATCCACTGCCTGCCAAAGAGCAAGCATATAAACTAACCTTCTAAAGGCTTTAGATCCACATACAAAAACAGAGATCCAATGACGGATAGCGGAGAGACAGGAATTAACGGCTAAAAAGGCAAAAAGAGCCTTATTTGTAAGCCTGTGTTTTTATGATGCAGAGGTTTGGGGCAGCTGCCAGACAACAGGAGTTTAAAAAAAGGCTCTTGAACAAACAATAGCTGTATTGTGCAAGAGTGTAACAGTAGCTAGTTAAGAGAGGGAAGAAGAGAGACATTCTTTGAGGTAGACTGCAGCAATCCCAAAGAGATTAAGTCAGGGCAACTTTGAATCCAATCCTGAAGCAAGAAAAAAAATGAGTCATAAGGAAGCTGATGAGTCGCTTGAACTTTATAAAAAAGAACATTCACACACAGCTGGCAGTCAGAAGTGATACTATCTTGAGAAACAGAGCTTGAGAAAGCTAAAAAAACTCCAGCAGCAAGAACACAAAGGGGGTAAGAGAGCCATTTTAGCATAGGCAGAGAGAGGCAAGTTAAAGCAGGGTCGGCGAGTAAGGTGAGAAGAAAACGGATCCAGGAGCACGAGATAAAGAGGGTGGGGAAATATCAGAGCTGCACTAGCAGAACTGTCTGCTAAGTAAAGTGAGGGCAAGAAGCTGGTCCTCAAAACAAGCCTCATGAACCTCTTCACATCTGTGATGCAAAGGGCTTGCAATGAAGACATCTACTCTAGGGGGGCTTGATGGAACAAGCCCTCTAGAGCAGACTGGGTGAACAAACAAGTGGGCAGCCAGCAGTCCTGTGCTGCAGGTTGTTCCCTGCCCCCTCCTCTCCTCAGCCTTTGCATCCACTGCTCAGCAGGGTGGTTCACATCAGTACAACTCAGCTGTGGGAGTTAACAGCCTTTGCTTCACCAAGTACCAAATCCCAGTCGATATTTTTGTGATTTCAGAGCTGGCCAACAGGAACAGTTCTGATCACAGAAATAACAGTCAAGAAGTATTTAGCAATGGCTGGGTTACTTCCTAGGCAACTTACACAGCGTATGTTTGATTAGAAGTCATCACAGCACAAATATTAAAAGATTTCAACAACAAGGAGAAGAAACTTACCTTTGCTCTTGAAGAGACACCATCACTGCCTCCTTGGGAGAAGCCTTCCCCTTCCAGCACTCTCATTGCATATCTGGTTCCAATCAGTTCAGCAATGGTTGGTGATGTCCACGTCCTAGGAAGGTGACAGTCCTATCCAAAGACAGGAGTTAAGCATCAGGGAAAGCTGAAGGCACATGTATTTGGGGAAGTCATCTTCAAAATCGGGTCCCAGGAGGCTCAGCAGCGTTTGTCCCCAAAACGCAGTTCTGCTAGCGATAGGCAGTAGGCGTTGACTGACAATACTAGTAAAGAACACTACGGGGAGCCCTGCTGTAGTTTTTAAGCTTATAGACAAGAATGCAGGCAGCTTCCTGAAGCAGGTCCTTCGGTCCCCATAGCAGTTAATCCCATCTCCACAGCCAGTCTCTTGGGACTTCTCTCCTGGGATACAGAGCACAGCAAAGGTGGCACCCTGGCCCCTCCTCACCTAGGCACAGCGTCCCTTTCCTCAGTGTGACGCTCTTGCCTTATCTTTCCCAAGAGAGCCGTCAGCCCACACAAATGGGGGATATGGCTTGGTTGTCAACCAGGAAAGAAAAGTGCTTTTATCTAGTGCTTTTATTTGTCAGGGCAGAACAGGGCTAGACCACGATTCAGAAGGTGGCACAAAAGAGCACAAACCCAGCATCACTCCCACATTTAAAGTCTGATCACTTCAACACTACATACATTTAGAAGTCACTGATGCTTTGCTATCTACATGTTGTCAGCCACTTGGTTCCTCTTAATGCAGCTGAAAGGATGCTCGTGAATGTATAGAAGTCTAGACAGAGGGGAGATGGAGAATGCACGACCATCCCACTGCCAACCACAGGCTGCTTGAGGAAGCCTTAACAGATGCTTTCAAGTAATGAAGTTGCATTTTTGTCTTACATGAGCAAGGACTCTTTCATATCATTCAAACTGAACTATAAGAAAACCCCACAAGGACACTACAGCATACATCCTTGTTTTACACTATCTCCAAGGAAACAATAAATATCCCAACTTCAGATTAGCACACAATGTGGCTTAAGTAAAACCAATGTAACGTGATCACTGCATGCACAAGGTTCAAGGTACATCTGGTGGTGACTCCAGAATGCATCAGAACAGCTTGCCAGCTGATATGCCCTACTTACAAGTTCCCTGCTTTGAAGGCCACTCTCTAAAGATTTGGATCTTCCTCTGTAAGGAGGCAGCTGCTGTTGGCCAGTGTTCAGGAAACAGTCAGATTTGATGCCTGCTAGCGTGGGTGCACTCATGGGAGGATGTGTACAATCTGCAGTGAGACCTGGGCAGGAAGAGAGAGTTTTGGATTACAGAAGAAAGGAGTGGCAGCTTCTAAATATTCTCCCCAAAAGGTGACTGCTCAAGACCCCTCCTTCTGAAAGCAGCAAGGCCTACTTTCCCCCACCCTCAACCTCCATCTGCCCTGATCACAAAAAGCAGAGGTTACAGTAATTACGGTTGTCAGTAGAGTGATGAGTTTTCAATAGTTAGCACCATTTAGCTAAATAAGATCACAGTGCACTTTCTTCTTGAACATTTGAACAGTTCATTTAGCTTTTACTGTGATTTCCAGTTATGCCTTTGGGGACACGCTATCATTGTTTTGAAGCTGCAGGAGCCATACAAGCTTTAGTCAACTGCGGAGGAATGGTTTTCTAAGTGCATCTCCTTAAATTCATTACTTGGTGTTGGAGCTTCTCCTGTCAAGTGTCTTTAGGTGAGCAGAGAGGTGTAGCACAGTGAGCCCCAACCTAAGGCTTTAGCAGCCCAGCAGGCACTGATGCTGACTGTGCTTTATCACCACCTGGTTTGAATTTGCAGCAAAAAGGATACTGACCTGTGCTGTTGTCGGACACTACTGATGACCTGGCTGAGGCAAGGTGGGTGCTGGAAGACAGCTTGGGAGTAGGTTCCTGTAGATCAGAGGACAAGGGGTTCTTAAGCTGCATACAAGAGAGACCAAGTCCACTTGCTCAGAAGTGCTGCTGCTAAACAGAACCCAGGACCCAGAACTGAACAGATATAGTCCAAGGCTCAGTCAGAAGTGGAGGGGAGAAAAAAAAAAAAAGTAGTACATTTAGAAACTTTGTGTTCCCAGAGGCAATTACAAGTTAATTCCCCCCAGCAAGGAAGCTCTGGTCAAGCTGGTGAAATTTCAGATTCCTCTGTTATCTCCCTCACTTAGCTCAATGCAGATTTTCACTTTATCTGGTCAGGAACCAAATTCACTAGATTCTTCCTTTACAGCTTTCAGAGTACCTTGCCATTTCCTTGGCTCCGGCTCACACGTAGCAACACTGGAGAACAAAAAACTATGCCCCAGTAACCCAGTTTAAACCTAATGCTGTAGGCTAGACAGCATTTCCTAGCTTTGCTAGAGAAGTAGAAACACAATTCGACCATATTGCAGTCTCCATAAAGAAGGTCCTTCCAGCTTACAGTAATACACCAACCACGTGCTCCTCAAACACTCCTACAAGTAGCACGGACTTGTGCAAATATAGCTACATTTTTCTGCTTTTATTAATTCATATCCGTTTTCCTCAGTTAAGCAATTGTATTCCAGGCAGATGTTTACAGAAAACAGATTGCTGTTTGTTTGCCAGAGCATCTGTGCTAGACATGATGTGTTAGGGCTCAAATTCTGTTCCACAGAATTTCCGACTACGCTCAGACTGAATCCCAGACTCAAGCAGTGAAGCTTTTCATGAGTAGTCTGTGGAGTTAAGGAACCCAGGGACCACATATCCCAGTTTACTGAAGAATGATACTCCCTTAGTTGCTCCACAGGCAGAAGAGTGGGAATTCACCAGTAAAGTTGGTTCCAGAAAATAAATCAGGTGAAGTGCAAATAAGTATTCCTAGCAATCGCCTCACTGTGAGGTAAAGTGAGAGTAGTTTTGGCCCATATTTGTCAAACTTCTGTGCGTATCAAGACTTCCTCAAGCCCTAGCTTTAGAGACCAGATCAGAAGTTAGTTTTTATAGGCTGCAGTCATGCCACAATGAAGTGTTTAAATATCACATGAGCTTCTGTAGAGGCAAGGACTTCAGTGAACCTAATAACATCATGTTTATTCACTTTAGAGGGGCAAGATTACTCACACTAAGATTTAAACCTCATGTTCTAGGATGTGTGCGTACAGATCCAGAGCCTATACCAGATTATTTACCTCTCCAGTCCTTTCATTTAAAGCCTTACCTGAACTTCTGGTCCCAGCTGCTGTGCTATAGCGTTGACAGTTTTAAACTCTGTACTGGCATCTTGAAATGTTAAGAAACAATCACTTGGAGATCTCAAGGAGATTTTGGGCATCAGAGGCATTTCTGAGGGTTGGGAGAGGGGAAGAAAAATACACACACACAGTAAGATACTGTGCTGTGGCAAGAAAATAACAGATTTTATACCCGCGTATCAGAATTTGGTATTTGGTTTGACTTTGTTCTCTTAGGTAGCCTTTAGTTTCAGGTGATGGTTAAAATCTTGTTCTCTAACTTAGCTGACAAATTTGAACCCCCTAAAAAAGGGATAAGTTGAAACATTTTCAAGTCTTAATGTGCCACAAGCAGATTTTCTAGAAAATTCTTATGCCATATCACCTTTATCAACATAAACTTTGCATTCCCATCTTCCTTGTATTATATGCTACGGGGGAGAAAAAAAAAAAAGTGGGCTTTCATTTCAAAGGCCATCCATTATTTTTTGTCAGTCGTGACTTCACTTGGATCAGGTACCTTTGGGCCTGCCCCCACTTTCCCTTGCTGTGGATGGCCAAAGCATCTGTGGTTGTTTTATTTCTGCCAGGAGCTGTTCGTGCCTCCTGGACTCCTGCGGCACGCACTCTTTCAGCTTCCTCTGCAGCACCTGCAGGCAGAGCATAGCACCAGAAAGAGCCAGTAGAAAGAGTGAGACCAGTGGTGACAACTCCATCTTCAGCAATGGCACTGTTCTACAGCTGCCTCTCACTAACAGAGGGCACTGGGCCCTGTACACTTGTGCTTTCCATACCTTTTTCTAGGTTTTTGAAGCATGTGAGAAGCTTTAGATAATGTGTTTCCTGTAGAATACCTTTACCAACTCCCAGATTAGAGAGAAAGCTTGATCAAAGATTATGGGGTATTTTCAGGACCACAAAGTGTTCCAGATGGAAGAAACAGCAACAGAAATAGGGAGACTGATCAGCTTTCTCCTCTGAAGATTTGTCACCTACCATATTCCTAACACGGCCTGTTGGCAGAGGGTCTGCCCAGAATTTAAGCATGGTTCATAAATGCCTCTCCCAAACCCAAGCCAATAACTAAGACATTAACTCCATATTACTAGAAAACATCCCGTCAGCTCTGAGGTCATCTTGTTTTGCTCTCATTAGATGCAGCACCAGGTCACCTACAGGTTTTAGATGAGGCTTGGGAGCAGCTACATCATCACTGGGGGTCCTGCGTTTTTGCTCGATGATCACCTGAAAGAACAGAAGTTATGCTTCAGCAATAAGGTTTTCTCTGCTCCTTGTACATCCTTCTAGTCAGTGGCACAGTGAATAGTCAGGATTTGGGAATGGGGAATGTGGGGAAGGCATAAAAAATGGCACAGGGAAATACAGAATGATGAGGTGCTTGCTGCAGAGGGGAGCACCGCAGAAAAGAAGTCAAGCTGTACGTGCACACCTTTAGCTACCTACTTCTCTTATTCTTACTTGAAGGCTATGCTATTTACCACCCCCCCCCCCCCCCCCCCGGTGTACAACTGCAGAACACGTGGGAGTGCAGGTAGAACAACACAACAGCTTCCCACACTAGCTGGGCTTTCATTCATTTGCAAATTAGACCACTGTTCGCTACAGAAGTTTAAAGTAGCGGATGGGGAAATCCTCGCTTAAGAGCTTTCACAAACAAAGGCCTAAGTAGTAAGTACTCCATGCTTTCTTCTAGCATTTGTGACTTCAGATTCAAGCTTGTGCTTCTCATCAACCCCGGGAAGAAAAAAAGAAATCAAAAGGCAGTTCATCCTGCCACCTGGAGCTACAGTTTTGTACTGCACAGTGCAATGATTCTGTCGTGCATTGCAAAAAAATGCAAGTAGTTGTGATGTATTTTCTCCCTTCTGCTACTATCCATTTATTTATTGAACAAATTATCAGTCTCCAGACAAATGCCAGAGCCTTTTCTGAAGGCTGGAGACACAGCCAAGAGAAGTGAGAACTTCTGTAGGGGCGCATGGTTTAGCTGCAGCTGTTAACCCTCTGCACTCAAGGAGCACCATCAAGGAGGGAAAAAAAAGCTGATGTCTAGCATGGTAAGCAAACTTTGCACTTTTTAAAATATTGCTCTTTATTACAAGTAGAGTTGTCTCATCTTCTGCCAAGATGTCTGTTTGCAAAGCACGCCAATG
The DNA here is from genome assembly GCF_011077185.1 of Oxyura jamaicensis. NCBI lineage: Eukaryota > Metazoa > Chordata > Aves > Anseriformes > Anatidae > Oxyura > Oxyura jamaicensis. The sequence goes on from NC_048893.1 coordinate 86,602,086, forward strand.
CCACAAAGCCTTATGCCAATGTTTTAGATCTGCTCATCACTCCCAGCTCAAGCTGCAGCAAGTGAACAGCATCCCAAACCTTCAGAGGCACTCAGTCAGTTTTGTATCCGGGCATCTTCAGCACCATCAACATTGCTGGAAGCCCCTACCTCTTGAGTCAGCACCACAGCCCCTGGAAGCAGTTTGGATTTAGTTTTTTTTTTTTTTTTTTTTTTTTTTTTAAACCTTGCCTAAATTCCTGCAGCAGCCTGTATACACTGCCTACAGGCCTCTGCCCGAGGCCGAGCAGAGCACTCGCTCAAAAGTGATTTTATACTTTAATGCATCCCGCAGCAGCTGAAAAGGCAAGAAAAACTAGTAAGAAATGCCAGACAGTACAGCTCTAGTAGCCTGTAAAGACAAACGTCTGAGGAAGAAAGCATAAGCAGGCAAACGTCTGTTTCATGGAGCTGCTGCCCTGGAGGGAGAACAAGCTTACCATCCAGCTTCATAAAAGTCTGGCTACTCCTGAAATAAAACGGTACTGGAAATAAAGTGTTTAGATGGATAAATGTGGTGATCAAATATTGAGCTGAGAGGAAGCTCCGGACAGTTCTGGACTAGGAGTACCTTTGAGAAAGACTTTAAAACAAGATTTGGGGAACAGGTTTCAGCAAGGATTGTTTAGAAACCAAGTAATTACAGCAGGTGGTTTCAAAGCTGTCCACGGACTGTAGTCGGTCAGTCACTCACCTTCCGAAGGTTGTACCTCTTGTGCTGAATGTCATCCAGAAGTAATTCATAGGGGGAGCGGGCACGCTCTTTGAGCGGAGCAGGGTGCTGTGGCCGTTCGGTGGCCTTGCGCAGCCTCACACCACCCTGCAGCTCACAGATGACACTGGGCCACAGGGGTGCCTAGGAGAGCCCAGGGAGGGACAAGTCAAGAGCAGGCAGAAACACACAGAGCAGCATTCTCACCCTCCCTGTAACAGGGCACACTTAGCAGCTGAGGTCTTGCAGAAAGATAGAAATGCGTCCTTAACAGCCCCCTTCAACCCACTTGCAGGGCACAGTACCAAGATGGAGAATTGCTTCTCTTTACAGAAGTCACTTTACAATAAGTGAGCTGGCTCTCCAGCTCATTCCTGAATTTTGTCATCAACTTTATGAACGTACTTCAGCAAAGCAGCTGCTCTTACTAGGTACCTAGACACATTTTCTTGAATAAGTACTTCTTGGAAGTACTACGGGTGCTAGACGATTTTTTTTTTGTTGTTCTGTTTTTTCATCCTTCTCCATTTTATTACCTCCTAGGAAATACTGAGAATGAAATCCCAAACCTTACCATTAAAGTCCTCTGAATTTTCAGGAACCAAGGACTGAAGGGCCCACGGACCAAAGAGAAAAAGAGAAGAAGAGAGACAGAGGGAAAAAGATCTCCACTTTTGCAGCTGCTTATGTTAGCTTTTTCAGCCTGGAGACACAATCTGATAACACTGACATCTGCTCATCCTCTTCCTGTATTAATACCTGTTTCCACAGGATGCTCAGGCATGCAGGATAACCCAACAAAAGTTGAGACAGGAAAAAAAAAACCATAATCCACTCAATAGCCTGTTTAGACAACATTGTAATGGAAGTGCTAAGTCAACAGCTTATCTGGATCCCAAAGGCAAATTGAGTAAGAACGAGTGATTGTATTATAAACAGTGAAAGGGAAGCAAAACATTTTAGAAAACTGCCTCAGAACAAAACTCCTGACTTGAATTCCTCTCCGTCTTTCACTTACAGGATGAAGCACCTTCTCTCAACTTACCCCTTCAGGTATCTTGGTATAATATCAGAAAAGTCTTATGCAAGCTCTGACTGATGGGCTGCCTTCAAGGAGGAAGCTTAGCTGGACTGTTTTAGCCAGGCTTTGGAACAGTTGTATCTCAACTCCAGACAAGCAGAGCCGTCAGACAGTAGCCACACACTAGCCACATCTCCTGGATTAACATAATTATTGTTTAGGTGAACACAAAAAAAAAAGTCTCCAAGTCCTACTGAAGAAAGAGCTGGGCAAACTGATCAGTGTTTGCTTCCTGTACAACACTAAACATATTTCATTCCGTTCAAGAGATGAATGGGAAGATAGCTGTTCCTAAGAGGTCTCAGTGCCTAGATTTCAAGGTGAAGAGTGTCTTCTGACACACACGGTAAGCTCTGCTGAGATGGTACAGCCCTGCACGATATCAGCTTGTGGCTTGTGTTTCGGAAGGCCTGTTTCAGAGCAGTCAGGATGGAAAAGCCTGGTCCACAGACAGCACTAACTGCTTGGCACCGCTCAAGGCATCAGCTCCAATCTGTGGGATCCCAGCAAAGTTGGCACCCTGGTTATTTTAAACTCAAGATTGTGTCAGAACGATGCAAGCAACTGGTGCATAGGGACTTGGAAACTAGAGGCAGAGGATTTGCAACAGACATCCTGCTTTTGGAATTTATGTCTCCTGAAGGAGCAGAGGCCAAATACACTGGCCTTCAGGCCACACGGCAAAGCCCATGTATTTATTCATGTATTCCCTGCAGAAAAGAGCATCAACTGCTGTTGATGAGTTTGTGGTTTGAGATAGCTTGCCAGTTTATTTTAATAGATCACAAAATTGAGAATATGCCCAAACACACATTTCACAAACATTTTCATACGAATAGTTTGAGCACGCTTCAAAGCAAGTGCTATTTAGACAAAGGGAGCGAGTCCACAAGTCTCTCGGGGCTTGCCGTTTGTCTCCGCAGACTCCAGTCTACAGTGCATTTGTTTATGCCGGGCAGAGCTCCAGCCAGAAGAGCTATTTGTTTCTGATTGAGCCCTAACTATGTAGGGCCTTGAAAAGAACAGAGTGAGTTGCTTTCTCCACCCCGAACACACAGTCCAAGATCCCCAGGACAGAATGGAGGACAAGAAAGGACATGAGCAGGAGGTAGGAGCTACATCTCCAGCCTCCCCCTATTTTCTGCCCTTTTTTTAGCCGCTGAAGCTCAAAAGGATGGTCAGAGCTACCAACTGCCTTCAGTCTCTCCAGCCCTGAACCAGCACAGACCCCACATACTAAAAGTGATCTCATCCACCTTACTCCTACCACCAACAGATCAGATTTCTGGGAGTTGTCAATCCAGCTACAGAAAGGAGCGGACTGCTTTTGGCAGGTATCAATTCCTGCCAAGATATGGAGTTTGGGGCTCATTTTCAGGAAGAAACAGCATGAGTAACTACTTGTGGACACTTATTCCAAAGAGTGCCTCCAATTTCACTTTTAGAAGTGGTTTAAATTGAACCACAAAGAGGCTCTTTGTGCAGAATAAGTGTCCGCATGAGGTAAACACATGAAATAATTTAACTTCAAGTTCACTCCCAGCTTGTTTGGCAGACAAGTCTTTAACCACTTAGGCTCTTGAATAACCTAAGAAGTTTTGTTGGTGTTCAAGCTCCCTTCTTTGTTTTTTAAAGAGTCATTGGAAAACCTCACAGAAGCATGGGTAGACAAAAAAAAAAAAAAAAAAAAAAAAGCCCAACCTACCATAATGAAGGAATTAAATCCCTTACCCACTGTTTTTCCTTTTTCTGCAGGGGGGTTTCCAGCAAATCTTCAACATCCATTTTTCTCAGACTCTGAGAAGCAAGCACATGAGGTCGTTACATTGTGCTGTCCAGGGCTTTCCCATCTATCCAGTATAAATTATTAACACTGAAAAGCTTAGAAGCCCCAAATACCCAGACATTCAAAAACTACAATAAACTACTACTGCAATGCAGAGACAGAAGCTATTAATGTCATCAAAATACACCGTCAGCTAGGTATTCTGTTTCTAGTGCAACGGGAAGATTAATTTATAATTAGATCAATTTATGCAGGTAGAAAGGATAGTAGCTAAGGGGTGATTGCAAATATACCTCTTTGGAGGTCTGGATGATGGAGACAAGCTTCTGAAGTTCCATGAATTCAGTAAAAAGACTCCTACAGGTCATTTCATAATGGCTCTTTGCCTCAGAAGGCATGGACAAGTGCTCCTCACAGGCCTGAAAGAAATGGAGTTATTTAAAAGAGATTTTGAAACGAAAAAAAAATGGAAGGCAGGAAGAAAGCAAAATTCAATTGCTTGATGTATGGTTAAAAGTCATCTTCCTCAGTTCCTTTGTATCTTTTTGTTTGTTCTCTTGCAGATACAGAGGAGCGAAGAAGCAAGATGCCTAATCTTATATGTACAACAACTTAAGTAGCGGTGTGTGACTTATCTATCTTGTTCTCCATAATTTGTGCTTTGAAATAAGTGCCTGGAAGGGAAAGCTTCCAACACACATACAAAACACAGCAGGTGCAGTCACTTCTCATGTTCTTTCTCCCCCTTGCTCCCCTACCCTGATCAGACTGGGGCATGAAAAGTTCCTTGTACCCTTAATTTATGGCTGAGAGGAAGCTGTTAATTTATGACATCAGAGTCCTCTTGCAGAGACCAAATATTATGGATATTGAAACAAGTCACTTGTCCACAGCCATCTAGGTATTGAATACGGCCTTTGGTGACTATTAACAGAAAACAGAGCTGCAAGAGCCATGCTCAGTCTTCCTTCTTAGTTCTTTTCCATAGGCACCTGAGTGCACCTAAAATGTTTTTGCCTTCCTCTTCTGATGGGAGAGCCACATGTTCCCTCTATGTCCTCCCACAAGCTACCCAGCTTTTCCCACAAAATGGTCTATTATCTTGGTTAACAGCATTGTTAACCTTCACCTCCTCCAAAGCTGCTGTATTTACTAAGCAGAAAGATAGAAACCTTGATAACATCCTGCAGGGTGACCGCTGGCTTCATTGCCTCGTCATCCAGTTTCAGCATGAGGCAGAGCAGCTTCTCCAGGGGTTCACTCAGTTCTCGCTCCACTTGGCTGTCGATTCCCCAGTCCAGGGCTTCATAGATCACCACTCCCAAGTACTCCAGCAGCTGCAGAGGCCGAGGAAGCAGTGCAGCACCAAGTATTGTTGTGAATGACCTTCACAGCCCTCAATTCCCAGCCATGGGGGGCCCTCTGCTGCCCCTCACTGCTGAGCACACCGCTTAGGGTGAGAAGAGCTCAAAAAACAACTAGGTGCTTATCAAGTAACCTGAAACACTCCCCAGATAAGCTATTTCAAGCTTTTAAATGATTTATCCAGCACCTCTAAACAATCTGTTACCAAGACAAAAAGTCTGTAGGCTATTCCACAGCAAGCAGCATCTGTGCACCTTGTTTCACAGACTCTTTGTTTTCCTTGAGTTCACTTCTAGCATTTTGTTTTGTTTTCCAGATTGCAGGGGACAGTGACTCCCACCACGCTCAGCAAGTATAAACACTTTGACAGTTTTAGACACCAGCCTCTCCCCGGCTGGCCTTCTACTACAGCAGAATTGTATCTGCACACATATGAAGGCAAAGAGACAGGTTTACCTTGTCCTCTGACTGCTGAATGCTGCCAACATCTGAAAGGGAAACAAGAGAGGAGGTAAGGGGAAGATAGCTGCGTAGACATTGATAAACAGCTTTTAGAATCCCTGTTGAGAGAGAGAAATTGGGAGAGTTCTTGGTAGTAAGGAAACAAATCCTTCTTGGTAAGGTCAATCCTACCGGAGGAAACCAGGTCTGCATTTTGAGACTGCTGCAGAGCAATACCAGATACTCTTTATTTACTCTGAGCATTAGCCCCAAACTAACTGCTGCTGGTTACTTCCTTTTGTCTGCTTGGAGGTATCTAACCACAAGGAAGGCCAGGGATGTTTATCTTCTTTCTTTACTACACACTCTTGCCCCCTCAGAGCACTGAACTCTGCAGTAGTGCAACTACATAAGACAAAGCTTGTTGCTGTCTGCTAGCTGCACACAGTGATAAAAAAGTCAGTTTTAGATTTGCTGTGAGAGTTAATACAAGGGAGCTATAGCTCAGAAGGTGAATGGAACTGGGCATAAAACAATCTGAGGCTTTATTTTGAATAATTTCTTTCAATGTAAGCTGTAACAAACTTTAATTCCAGCTATTCCCTTGAAATAAGTAACTCACTAAAGCATTACTTAAAAAAAGCAGGCTATACCTCTGCATCATCGCTCATCTACAGTCCTTTAAAATAAAAAATAGGCAGCAGAACAGCCTATAAAGTCAGAACACCCTGAAAAACATACAGAGGAGGAAAGAGAAAAAATATTTTCTCCCACTTTGCCCCTAAATTTCAGCCAGTTACAGTAACAACACCTAGCATCTTCAGCTGCTCGTGCTCTTACCAGACTTATGGTACACCCTGAAGGAAGCAGTACCATCAGCATGGATAAAGATGCTCCCAGGGCCTTTTATGAACACAGAATGGAGCGATGAGTACAGCCCCTGTGCCAATTGCTTCATTTTGCAGCAGCACTGAAAGCAAATAGCCCAGGCTTGCTCCTCACTTATGGGGTGCTCGAAGCACCTCAGGACCTCAGCTAGAGAGACCTTCGCAGCCTTCTGCTCACAGCACGGGGGCTCCATTTGCGCCTTCACACCTCATGTCCCAGGCTGTGCTCCCAGCCTAGGAACTCAACACCCCATCCCCAGGACAGCAGATGCTGGGGCAGCAGCCTTTTATCAGCTCTGCCCCCAGCTTTGCTCTCCAACACGTTCTCTCCCCCACAGGTGCCATCGTTAACGCCAATTTTGCCCCACATTTTTTTTTAAAGGGACGCCACTTTGACAGAAACAACGGGAAGCACACAGCGAAGGAGACTCCGAAAGAGAGACAAACTAGCGAGAGCGGCGTTCAGTTTAACTTTATTCCTTCAACGCGCCGCAGCAGCCGCTGGAGGGTGCCCGGCTCCCCTCAGCGGGTCCCGCCCCGCTCCGCCCTGACAGCGACAAGATGGCGGCGGCCGAGGCGGCGTGGAACCGGCTGGACGTGCCGTGGCCGGCCGGCAGCCGCACGGTGCCCCTGGCGGCCCGGCACCCCGCAGGTCCCCGGGGACGGGCGGGCGGCTTGGGGCACGGAGGGAGGGGAGGGGAGGCGGTCGGGTCGTGGCGGTTATGGCGGTTGCGGCGGTTGCTGAGTGCCTCCCGCCCGCAGTGAGGGGCCTGCCGGCGCTGCGGCGCCGCTGCGGGGCGGCCGTGCAGGGGCTGACCGGGAGAGGCCCGGCCGTCGAGGGACGCGTCCTGCGGGGCCTGCTCTACGTGTACCGCCGCAGGCTGCTCCGGCACCGGCCATACCTGGCCCTGCAGCAGGTGAGGAGGGGGCGCGGGGGGTCGGCGGCTTTCTGCGCCCCGGGGCCTCGTGGTCAGTCCCGGGGAGGCTGTGGGAGCACAGCTGGGCACGTGGCACATCGTGGGGATAAACATTAAAAAAAAAAATAAATAATAATAATCCATGCACCCACACGCAAAAACAGATTTCTCCATCAGGTGCATTTTGACCAACCTTAAGTCTCATCAGTTCAGTTCAGTTTGGGTTCCCAGGATCTCCACAGTCAGTGCAATTTGTAGGTAGGAGATGTTTCTCCTCAGAAGGAGCAGTCAGGCACTGGGATGGGTTGCCCAGGGAGGTGGTGGCGTCACTGTCCCTGGGGGTGTTCAAGGAAAGGTTGGACCTGGTGCTTAGGGGGTCTAGGGGGTGACATTGGTGGTAGGGGGTGGTTGGACCAGATGATCTTGGAGGTTAATGGTTCCAGGATCCTATGAATTTGCACTTTTCCAGACTTCTATAACTAGTAGTCAACCCTCTTTTGCTTGTACCAAGACCTGAAGCATGTGCAACTGTGCCTTTGAATGTAAGACTCATACAGGGCTTTGAATTTTAATTAATTAAAATGGAGGGGGGGGGGAGAGGGGAACAACCACAGGCGACTCCATCAGGTACTTAAGACAAAAACTGAACTCCTTACCAGTTTTCCAGTAAAGGGATTGTCACTATCTTCAGATAACTACGTTGAAATGAAACAACAATAGTTCTTACCTTCTTCATTCATTGCACTTTTTCATTTTTGAAAAACTAGTTAAATCCCAAAAGCCATTGTGTACTGCAGGAAAAACCATGCAGTACCTATTAACAGTGGCCTGCTCTAGCTCTTGACCTAATTCCTTATTCACAGAAGTGATTATCGTGACAGTTCTTAGACCAAGGCACTCACATCTCAAAACACCAGTTTGAAGGAATTTTCTTTTCTCCAGGTGGAACAATGCTTGAAGCGCCTGTGGAAGATGAACTTGGTGGGCAGCATTGAAACCCTGGCAGAACTGATTCCCAGGTAAGCATCATGATGCTCTGTGTTATATTGCCCATTGACTAAGTCTTCAGAGCTAAACGAGAAGATGATGCTAGATCATAACGATCTCCTTGTCTTTGTATTGCCACAGGAAAAATAAATCCCAGGCCCATGCAGAGTACTTAGTTCCCAGCCAGCCTATGCTGGAAACGGTGGCGGTGAAGGTACTGGGAGGCTGCAAGCTCATTCTGCGTCTACTGGACTGTTGCTGTAAAGCATTTCTGTATCCTTTTCTCACTACGTAAACACTTTTACAGGTCACCAGCAGCAGTTTATGAGACCAAAATAAGGTCTGCTGTAGGACCTGTATTGCTGATGGACTCAGCAGTGCAATTCATGTATGCAACTTGAAGTTTCTTTGATAGCCAAACATCGCATTTTCAAGTTATTGTGTAGGAACCTCAGGCTGTTGGCTGGCTGCTCCTCTCTCCTTGAGCAACCCAAAGTTGTGATACTCATCTCCCCAAGTTATCTAGGATATTGCCTTGCGAGCTGCCTCTAGTTGGTGCGCTCAGGAAGTTTCATTACAGGCTGCTTATTTTTTAACCTTAACTGGTGTAATCTTCAGCTTGTCCGTTAAACACCTCTGTTCACAAGAATACATACTTTTGAACACCGTGGCCTCGGGGTTGTTGAGCCGGCTATGGTTTGTGTAGTCAAGAGTCTTGTTTGTTGTCTGTCTGTTTGTCATGCCTGTCAGGGAGAAGGGCTTGTCATTAAAGTCTTGTGGCTGAGTGAGCTTTATTCAGCTGGGAGGAGAGGGGAAAAAGATCTTATGAATCAGAGATCCCTCGATCCTTTTGGACTTGATTCTAGCACCTGAAGAGTTGTGTAAGTGGAGAGCGACTTTTTGCATGCTGTTCTGGAAGGCTTTGTTCTTGGTTCATAGCAGACTTTATGAGGTGCTGGTAAAATCACAGCATTAATGCCAACCTGCCACAGACACTGGCATCTGATACTCTGCAGCAAGCAGTAAGTCTGCCTCATGCTGAAACAGAAGGGCTGTGATAAAGTTGTTCTACATCACTGCTGAATTTTTCAGGGAAATCCTCTTTGCTAGTCCTACACTCTGATCGTGAAAGGGGGAAGGTGTGTCAGCATGGGGAGCTCTGACTGATACTAACGGAAAACGTGGTGGTGGAGGGTAAAAACTGTATTGAGGGGGAGTAGAGGGAAAGGGCAGCTTGGGATCTCTTACATGAGCTTTTCCTCTCGAGCTGAAGGACTTTTTCAGTGAGTATAAGCACAAGGTCTTGCTAGAGGACACTCACATCTGTCTTCTCTCCTCAGGATTCAGTACAGATGCATATTGCAGAGCCTCATTTCCTTGTACGGTGTGCTGTCAACATCACTGCGCCTGGTGTCCGAGACCCAGCAGATGCCTTATATTAAGGGGTTTGCCTTCCCGTCTGATATCAGAAACTTTCTTGGAGCTGATCTTTCTTCTGAGGTGAAGAAGCAAAAGGCTAAAATCCTAGCAGCTAAACAACCCACCAGCTGGATGAAGAAGCTTTTCCCAGCCGTGCCAAAGGCAGCGTCAGAGGCCGGGAAAAAGAGAGGCTTTGTGACTTGTGTGAATGCCGTGAAAAACTCGAGCATCCCTACGGATGTTGGAGAGCCAGTTCTGGTGACCAGACAGAACAGAGGTAAGGTCTTGTACCATGGTGCCACTGCTTTCTGACAGCTGAGACTGACTGCAACCTCTGCTCAACACAGCCGAGCACTATACTACACATGGGGCATTTCAAGTACAACTCCCCTCTCCTGTCCTTGGAAGAGGAGGAGAGTGTTGAGTGCAGGAGTGAGCCTGCTGAGGCTGCAGAAGAGCTGAGAGCTCAGCAGGGCAAAGCGTTAGTGTCTGTGTGCAAAGACTTAAAACTCGTAACCTCATAACAGGAACTCTCCTCTCTTTCTTCAGGAAAGCACCTGGGGCTTGATGTGAAGAGCTTACTTAGACCATCCAGACCTCCGACACAGGAGGTTTGTGTGCCACCATTTTACACATTTGTTATTTTTACTTTAAAGATCCTAACACGCTGGTGTAACTTATAAAAGGTAACTATTTGTTATTCTTTGTTTCAGGATAGATACATTACATCAACACCTTTTAAAGCAATGTCAGAATCGCTTTCCTGTTATATGGCAAAATTACAGCACACCGGGTCTCTCATACAGATGTTTCAAACAGCTGAGTCTTTTGGGGAGCTGTCAGAGGCACTCAGAAAAGCTATTCTGTGGTGCAAAGGCAACAAACTCAAGCCAGCAGCTTACTTTCTGCGTAACAAATTGTTGAAAAGCAACCGGCTACACCATGTGGAGGCACAAGGATGCAGGTATTTTGCACGTGTGGGGGGTTTCTGGATCTGGCACTACATCTTAATGTTGTGTTTTGCTGCAGTGCAGATAAATGGAGTGATCTAACCTATTTCCTTGAGCTTAAACAGGATCACTATTTCAGGGCACTACACCTTCTGATACGAATATTCTGTTTGGTTTCTTTTGTGAGAGGATTTAAAAGGTTAACAGATGCACAAATACAGAATAAAGAGGGAGAGTGAAAATGCAATTTTCACAAGCATATAAGTGGTTACTGCTAGATGATGTAAAAGGTGCCAGGCTTCTTCAAAAAGCCCGGGCTACTGTTGTACAAGCTGTTGTTGTATCTCATGGGTGTGACAAGTAAAGTGGCACAGAATGCCAATAACTAGATCTCTGAAAACACCAAATGTAACTGTTAACAGCTACTAAAAGTTCTGCTTTGTGCACCTTCCTTCCCTTAAGCCTGCAGAAGAAGTTGTGCTGTGTCAAAACCTCTGTCTGCAAATACCTCCTGTATGGCTCACAGAGCACGCGCTGGCCGAGGCAGTACCTGGGGGCACGGCTCTGGCAGAGGAAGATGAAATCGTCCAAGCGCTTGAAGAGAACTCGGACTGCACAGCAAAACCAGCCTGAGCCTTTTGCAGTCTGTGAGAATGGGGCTTTACTCACCACTGGGCCTTCAGGTCAGGCTGGCCCTTCCATTGCTTGCACAGCATCTGACAAACTGAGCGTGGCAGGGACCCCGAAGCGGCCGCCGTTGAGAGAAAGCCCTGGCTCCATGCAGGAAGAAGACTCTGACAACATGGATATTGATTCTATCTTTGCTGCAATGGGGGTCTGATCCTGGACTGAGAGGATGAGGGGTGTCTTTTTTCTACGTAAAACTCTCAGAATACTTACAGTGTTTTGGTAACTCATACGCTAAATTCTGCTAAGAAAATAACTAGTATATTTTTATAAAATAGCATTTTTTTTTAATGGAACAATGTTCAAAACAGATGAGCAATCTTTCGCCTTTCACCTAGACTTTTCAGGAACAGCAGCTTTGTGTTACCTCTTATTTAAAGTCCTTTCTCTGTTGCTGCACCATCAGCTGCAGTGCAAATAATTACCACCTAAGGCAGAGGGCTGCAGCTGATCACGTGCTGCTGCTGCTTAGGACCAAAAAGTTAAAGCTTTCTTGGAAAAGTGTCACTATACTCCTCCTTTGCTGCCTCATGCAGGTGACAGCCTTGTCTTGCAGTATTACTGCTGTTCAGTATTTATTGTCCTCGTCCTGAAATGGGGTTACCTGAATCATGCTGTTCCAGAAATGGGGCAAAACACAGGCAGGGCCTGTAAGAGTAAACTTACCCATGAACTTGCCTCCCACTGTCCTGAAGTCTTCTCAGTGTGCAATTTCTGCCTGCTTGGCAAGGTAAGGTTGAGCTATTCCACCACATACTTATGAAGTAACGTTAGAACAAGCAGTGAGGTCAGTGCTTTCCATCAGTTGCAAGCCAAAGCCTAAGTCTCAGGATCAGCATCACCAGGAAGCTACATAGAAAAAATTCTCAGAACAAAGACTAAGCAGCTTTAGAATAACTGCCCAGAAGGGGCAAAAAAGATGTCTAAGTGCAAGTAAATCTAGAGCAGGTTAACTTCAGCTTCCTAATTTTACTTCCGGTAAAAAAACGAGAGAGCTGTGTCTACATGGACAGAAGTCCAACAGCCACTTAGATGCTTTTAAAAAACACACAATGCAATATGCACCCAGTGTGAAGTGATCAATGTAAGTTTTTATGAAGAATGAGTATGTGTAAACTCAAATTTTATTCAAGAAGTATATACAGAACAGACAGCAGAACTTAACAGAGTTTGGGCTAGATAACTTGGTTTGTCTGATTAATCAAGATCCATTTTCTACGTTTCCTGTAAACAGAATACCTAGTGATAACCAAAACAGAGAAAAAAACAAGTTATTAACCCTCTAGGTGTCTGATTCATCACAGTCCTACTTCAAACAGAATTTTCCCCTTCAAAGAATCTTTACAGCTCATTTCTCTAAGTGATAGAATGGTACAAAAACTATACCACGTCCAGTCAGATAACATTCAGCTGCCTGAATACCTCTCAGAAGGGGCAGGGCCAGTATCCCTCAGGGATGGTCTCCATGCCGAGTGACCCCTCCAAACAACGCGTGACATTCCTTCCTGCTGGGCAGCAGGTGCCCGAGACATGTCCCAGAGCAGCCTGTGCACAGAATCAGGATCCGTAGTTTGCTTCATCAAAGGCCTTTCTGGCTCGTTTCAGTTCTTCGTTCATGGTCAGGAGGTCTTTAACCCTGGCAAACTTGCGGGGGTCCTTGCGAATTAGAAAGACAATGTCTTCAACCTGTACGCGCCCCTGCCGTCCGATTGACATGGCCTTGTGTGTCTGTAAGAAGAGCAAAAGTAGCCTTCCTCTGCCCCGATGCTTTTTTCAGCTCTCAATGCTACTTTATTCTCTGGCATTTTTATAATCAAGAAGTTGGCAATTTCAGGATCTGGGCACCACCATCCTAGTCACAGAACTGCTAAGTGCTGTCAGTCCCGCTCTGCATACTGCTCTCTGTAATGGTAATGAGATCAGTCTAAACCCAGGTCACACGCAGGAGGGGACACCACGTTTGCACAACATCGTCAAGCAGAACTTGCATGCAGTGTGCAATACGTATGCCAGAAGGCAGTTTAGGGCATTCTGAGTGGGGTAGGGAAGGCTAACCTTTCAAGAGAAAGGTGATCTACAGATATTCATTTATCTTTTTTAAAACCACAAGCTTTCTGACAGTATCCAAATATCTTCAACAGCAACGGCTTCAGGCCCCAGAAACCTGCATTTATTTTGTTGCATGGAATTACTTTTCCAACTATGTAAAACATTGAAAAAAAAACCTAAGTAGATACATTTCTGAAGCTGAGCTTTGTCGTTTGTCAGCCTTGTGTGTAGTGATGCCACAGTCAACTGCAGTCAGCTGTGGATTTTTCCCCCTACGACACCAACTGCTACTTAAAAGTTTCAGCACTGTTCTAAGCCCCCATGGAGCAAAATGCACGACTTTTGTCTCAACTGTGGAAGAGTAAAGTCTGAGTTTAGCTTTCTCCAAGCAGCCCCTGAGTTTTCTGCCTGGGATAGCGCAACAATCGCGTCAGAGGCGCTACCCTTCAGAGGCCGAGGCCTTAGCGAGGATGCCTTGGCCATGCTGCCCGCAGCCCACTCACCATCTCCGTGATGAACTCAATGACCAGGTCTTCGAGGATGTCCACGGACTCCGTGTAGGGGTTCTGGTCGTCCCCGAAGCCGTACATCATGCATCTCACTGCGGGGAGACGCGGCGTGAGCCAGCCTCGCCCGGTCACGCTCCCTGCCCGTGGCAGGGGCCGCAGGAGGTGGGCAGGAGCCCCCAGCCGCGGACAGGCGGCGCCCCCCGCCCCGACTCACGCTCTTTGGAGAAGAGCCGCTTCCTCCGGCCCTGCCCGCCGTCCAGGCCTCCGCCGCCTTCCTCCGCGTCCTCCTCGAACTGGGCGCACACCGCGGGGGAGAGGTGCCGTCAGCGCGGGGGGACCCGCACCCGGCCCCGGCCCCGGCCGCCCCCCGCCCGCTCCCGGCCCCGCTCACCGGCGCGTCCTCCTCCTCGTCAGCCATGGCTCCGGCCGCCTCCAGCCGCGCCGCGCAGCTTCCGCTCGCCCCGCCGCGCCCCCGCTGGCTGCCGCCACCTCGCGGTACGGAGGGCGCCGCACAGGCCCCGTCCGGGCGGGAGGTGCCGCTGGTGACGGGGTTGCGGCGGTGCAAAGCCGGCCGCAGACGGTGATTGCAAGGCCCGCAGCCTTTCTGGACCCTTTGGTGCCAGGGGGTGCTTTATTCAGTGGAGAAACTGTACGCTCCCTTGTACGGGCGCACCGGGGCTCTTGTTTTAGTTCCTTGCTTCATCAGAGCTCTTTGCCTAACTGCCTCCCAGGGCAGGCAAACCCTCAGCCTCCTTGCCCAACAAGTGGTGTGATGCGTGGAAAGGAATGGGGTAGAGATCCTTGCTCTGTGACACCAGCCCCTGTGCTTGTGTAGTCAGCGGGGAAACCAAGCCATACACAAGAGTTTCAGTTGTGCTGCACAGGAACTTGGCCCTGGAAGGGGAGTTTGGGGATTATATGGAGAAGCCAGAGTAAGGCTTGGTTCAGTGCTAGTGACTATAGCTAACTAAAGCAAAGAGCTTTCCAACGCAAAGACAATTGTGTTTAAGCCTGTGAATTCCTATTCTGTGGATGCAGGGATGCCGTGAACATACTTCAATTCCACAAAACCAGAAAGGTGTTGTGTGTTGTAATTCTTCCAGATTCAAGCTGTGTACTTTTAAGATGAAGATAAACTACTCTGGGGCAGATTTGCTGACCCTTCCCAAATCTGTATATGGTCCTCAATAGGGGGCTGTCAGATTACAGGATAATTGGGCTTGGAAGGGACCTCAGGAGGTTAAAGTGTTTTTTTTTTTTTTTTTTTTTTTTTTTTTTTTTTTTAATTTTTAAATCTGTGTGAGGGGTGTTACTCCTGAATGACCGAGCAGAAATCCTTCACTACCATCTGCATTAGTCCAGAAGTGGGCCCCACCATCCACATCCCCATAGTGAAGGGGGTGCCAAGCATGTTCTAGATGTCATGAGAGGGTAAAGCAAGCCCTCTTTCTGCAAAACAGTATAGTTTTACTGGCTCTTCTGGTATACTTGTATAGGAGGGCAGACAGCATAAGGCAGACAAAAGATTCTTCATTAAGCCAGTGTTTTCAAATCAGGGAAGAATCTGATGTAGAGACACTACTGTGCCAGACTTGTGGTGACAGCCTAGAGCTGATGCAGTAGAGGAAGAAAAACAAGAGGTACTGCTGAAAGACCAGAGGATGCTCAAGGTGAAATCCTTTTCCGCAGAAGCCAGTACTCAAACACCATTTCTATATGCAACAGGTACAGACAAGGCCAAGGACCTTGCCAAGATTTAATATTAAAGTCCAGCAGAGGACTTGATTTTATTTACGTATCTTACCTGCCGCAGTGGCACTGATTCCTACATGTAACAAACCGATGTGTGTTCTCTCTTGCAAACGGCTGAACAAAATACAAGAGTTTTTGCAGTATTTGAAGCATTCTTGAATGAGGATCTTTTGGCCAACACAGCAGAAAATCCCCAAATATCCAGAGGTAAAGCTATTTTTTCAGGGTAAGACTCTGCCTACTGACTTATGGCTTTAATAAACTTGTGTAATCTAGCTCCATGTTGGTGCCCCTATGGACACCTCACAGCAACCCTACACACACTCAAGGATCATAGGGTCTCATTTAGTCTGCTGTCACTTTAAAGCACTTTTTATTTTTACAAACAGACTTACCAGACATACCTGATGTATTTAAATAGTTAATAAAACACTTCCTAGCATTGTAATGGACTTTGCTCTAAGAGACACTAAAACCAGAAATGTGCTTTCTTTTACATGAACCCATTAACTGTACAGGCTTATTTTTAGAGGCTCCTCAGTGAAGGCTGAGGCCTCGAAAATTATAGCCTTGACTATACTGATACTTTTGAAAGCTACTGGTTTTGAGATACTGGTTTTTATGACTTGCACATAATTCCACCTGCCTCCATAGTACCGTATTTACCCCTAGGATCAAACATCCTGCAGGCTGATTTGCTGTGGAACACTTTTGGATTAGAGGTAAAACATCAGAGAACTACAGGCTTAACCTCTGCTCAGATGTGGAAACTAGAGATACACAGCTGTCTCCTGCGTTCCTCACACACTGCCACTTCATATGTATGCACTGGAAACAGACCTTACTTCCTTCAGGTCTAATCTGAGCATTACAATAAATTCTGTGAAGTAACAAAATACTAGAAATCCCACCTCCTAACCCTCAGTGGTTTACAGAACTATCCCTTCTCGAGAACTGAATGCAAGTAACTTTGAGAGCTGCATACACACAGTTGGCAATCTGAAGCCTGGACAAGAAGAGTGCCAGAGTTTGACAGAGGCACTTAATAGCTTTGGTCTAAATTCCCTCATACAACTGCTGCTATTTAATGGCAATCCTTTTTGCTGATTCTGTACCTTGTAACTAGCCACTTCTGGTCTGCCCCTCATCAGGTGCTCACAGCCACGTACAGCTGCTGTGGGACCCCCGTATTGTGCTTCCACGGTAAGGCAGCTGCAGAGAATGGATTCATCTCTGGCAACTCATTGGAGTGCAGCTGCAGAACTCAGTACAGGATTTAAAACAGGAGGTAGACGCAGCGCTGACTGATGGTAACGGCAGGAGAGGCTCCCCCTAGGTGTCATTCATCTATCGCATTGCTTCAAGCCACCAGCAACCAAGAGGCAGATCCATTAAATGTTTCATTTCCTGCGTTCACCCGGAACAGGGACAACTTGATGGATGCAAGCGGGGCTTGCCATAATGCTGAACCTACAGAATGCACAACGCAGAGGAGTTACAACAGCAAAAAATTACAAAAAGTTCCCCCAAAGCCCCTCACAAACAGTGTTGGCTATTTCCACTCGACATAGCCTTAGAGCAGGCAGAGTGCCTGCTTGCTCATTTTCAGTCGCCGCTACATAAGCTGAGAGGTGTAAACCTGAGGGTATCATTCAGTTCAATGTGACAAGAATAGTTTGCTTAGTATTAGACCTTTAGTTTTTCTTTGATACAAAGACATTCAGTTTAGAAATGAGATTACTAGACTCTCTCTGGTATCCTAACTACACCAGAGCTTATGTATGCAGTGGTAGCTTTTTGAACATTTACCTGGAAGGAGAGGAAATGCTGTATTAAACCTAGCTTGTCTTTGGAGGTTCTGATTTTTTTTTTTCTCAGCACAATCACGTAGGTTTGTAAAAAAGTTTTAAAGTACCCTGGATTAATTCATAGTGCAAAATTCCTGAATTGGTGAGTTTATTAAACATAAAACCTATCCTTACAAACATTAATTTATCCAACATTTTATACAAATTTATCCAGAAATAAATTTTAGTGCTTCAGGTTATTTACAATGAAAATCTAGACCTGTAGTTTTGGTACCTTTTGTTCTGGATGAGCTGAGCAGATCAGGAGCCAGTCTTCAGCTGTCCTCTACAGTAGGCAGGTTTCCAGTAACATGGGCTATAAAACACCTTAGCAAGTGGATTCCTGAAAACTCTACAGAACTGTGGAAACAAAGACACTTATATTCAGTCCCTGATGCTGCGTTATCTTCACATACTACAAGCAAGCTCAGCCGCTGGCTGTAGTAAATTACTTTAAGGTTGTACTGCACTGGGGGGGATGTAAGCACTTCTACAGTGTAATCAATTATGGCTTGCTGCTGTTAAAACAGCTCCAAACAAAGTGACAAAACCTGCTATCAGGCAGCATAGGTACTGCTGCCCTTCTCAGAAGCCTTCAAAGCTGAACTCAACTCAGGTGTAGAGGATGGGGAAGAAGGAGGGGCAGTCCAGTGCAGGCAGCCCCCGCCATCCTTGGGGCACAAGGAAGTGTCATCCCTAGTGCAGACAGACCCATTTTAGGTAGTTGTCCAGCGCAAATCATCACCTGAAAGCCAACAGCAGCGATGAAGAAGAGCTTTACCTGACCAGGAATAGCTGAGGAAAGCATCCTTGAGTTTTCTCCTTCACAAACTCCTGGATCCCCAATACATTCTTTAACAACAGTCCCTTGGAAGCTCGGTCAATTTTTGTTAACACCATCTGCACAGATACAGAAAGGGAAGGTTGAGACAGGAAAAGAAGATTATTTTGCTGCTATCCTGGAACACATGTAAAGATTCCTGGAACTTCTTGCAAGGCAGGCTGAAAGCTCTAGGTCTTGTCTAATTGGGAAAAATGGTGTAACAGTTCACGAAAACACTTCTATAAACTGCATAAGCTGTGGACTTTTTCACATTCCTTGAGCTAAGCACTGAAAGAAGTGTTCACTTAATAAACCAAGCAAAAAAGTCCTTCAACTCCCTCCA
Source organism: Oxyura jamaicensis (assembly GCF_011077185.1). Lineage (NCBI taxonomy): Eukaryota > Metazoa > Chordata > Aves > Anseriformes > Anatidae > Oxyura > Oxyura jamaicensis. The sequence goes on from NC_048893.1 coordinate 86,620,679, forward strand.
GACATACTTTAGACCTATGTTACTAACAATAAAGGTGGGGTAGAAGGTATTCTACTTAGGTAGGACAACTTGCAAAAGTTCAGGTAGAGGGTACATAGCTTTACAGATTACCTTTAGCATAAAACTTACACAAGTTTTTGTTCCACTGTTTTGAAAACAAAGCATCACTTACCACATAAGGAATCCCAAACTCTTCCAGCATCTCTACTGCAATATGGTCTGTTTTCTGGAGTCCTACTACACCATCAACTAATAGAAAAGTCCTCTTCAAGCTGTCAGGAATACAGGCAACATTAGTCACCACCATTATATCATCCTACCGTGCTACTTCCAAATTCGTAAGCATGAACAAGTAACGTAGAATTTGGGCCAGGCGTGGCAACTGAGAGGCCAGCATGGAGCAGCACCTCCATCTTTTCTGCACTAGCACTGAAAGCAGCCACCTCTGCTGCATTTTTCCATCCAGCCACACAACACTGTGTTTTGGTTGTTCAGCTCTCACTGCTGAACGGAGGTGCAGTTAAGTTCCTTACTTCTGCCGTTCCTGCAGGTAGGCCTCCACCATCTCCACAAAGTCTTGTGGGGCACGGTAGCCATATCCTGGCATATCCACAAGAGTAAAGTACTTCCCGACTTTGAAGAAATTCATCTTCTTTGTGTGACCCTGGGGAGAGGATTTAAGAAAGGAAAAAGTTTAAGACGGAGGTTTAAGAAGTTGCTTTAAGCAGTGGAGTAGGAGATGCCCTGCAAGGTATATCCATACTATACCCTACGCCCCAGAGAATGCTGCAGAAATGCTGCTGTTGCTTTAAGCTGTTATCTCCTTTTCTTTTTGCAAACCCATGTGGCTCTATCCTTAAAATAATGGACTAAAAATACCTACCCTCATCTCTGTGCCTAGTGCTTCCCAAAGAGCTTAACATCACAACTGCTTGGCTTGCAAGTCTTTGCTGCTTGCCCTGTGTGCCAGCCCTGGCTGAGGTGCTAGGCTGGACACTTCCCACCTTTCCCTTTGCAAACGCCATGCCTGTGATGGCTATGAGCTGGCACACTCCCGTCACTTCTCGTTACTCAAGCCCTTGTTTCCTTCACCCTTCCTGCCCGGCTTAGCACCGGCTTTTGACCAAGAGGAGGGAAGCAGCGCGGCGCTCACCGGCGTTTTCGACACTCTGACCTCCACTTCTGGCGACAGCGAGAACAGGGCCCGGATCAGCGACGACTTGCCCACGTTGCTTCGGCCGACGAAGCACACCTGGGGCAGGAGGACAGAAGGGCAGGCAGTGACGCTGCGTCCCGCACAGCCGGCGGGGATCCCGTCCCCGTCCCCCCCGGGCCCCGACCTCGGGCAGGGCAGGCGGCGGGGCGTGCTCCGTGCGCACGGCGGAGCTCACGTAGGTGATGGCGTGGCCGGGCCCGGCCGCGAAGAGCCGCTCGGCGCTCCGCAGGGCGGGCAGGCCGGGCTGGAAGAGGCTGAGGGCCGCCGCCTCGGCGCCGGGGAGCAGGCAGCGGGCCAGCCTCTGCAGCGGGAACACCACGGCGGCGCGGCGGCTCCGCTCCAGCCGCAGCACCTGCGACAGAGCCGCGAGGGGCGGCGGGGGGCAGCGGCCCGGCCCCGGCCTCGGCCCCGACCCGCTCCCGGCCCGGCCGCGGGCCGCCCGCAGCAGCAGCATGGCGGCGGCGCGGCACGGGGGCGGGCGGGGCGGGACGGGCCGGCGGTACCCGGCTGGGGGCTGGCCCCTAAAGGTGGTGGTTGGCACGGCTTTTCTACGAGACGCTGTAGGGCTGCGCGGCTCGGACACCACAGCGAGCAGCTCCTGAGGCCGGGAAGCCCCGCTAGATGACAAACAGGACAGCGGCTGAGTGAGCGAGCCCAGTCACAAAGCGATCAGGCGGGAGCTTGTGTCCCCCTAGAAAAGGGCAGCCGGCAGCCTGCGTGTTTCTCAGAGGTGGCTGTGAGCCTGCTGTAATTGGACAAGCTCCTGCGGAGAGGCATGAGCTTCTTCACAATCTTACAATCAGAAAAGTATGCAGCTTTTTGCTTGAAGAGACCAGTTTCTGACTAGAGGTGGGCTAAGGATGAAAACCTAGGGTAAAAAACAAACCAACACACCCGTATTGTATATATCCTGGTCTCATGAATTACAGCCACTTAAAATCTGCTTCGTTTTGCAGCAAGGCGGAGCTCTACTGCATATAACTCGAGGCAGACCACAATCGCTGTCTGCTACGTGCATACTTAAAGTGCTACCAAATAAACGTATAATTTATATATATACACAGAGCACGCCTTTCTCCCGTCACCCCCAGTGATGTAAATAAATCACAGATGAATACAGAGATAAAAAGCAGAAGAATAAACATCTCAAGAACTAGTTTAGGTACACCACTGATGTTTTGTGGTAATTTAACAACCTAACTTAATTAAAACCTGCGGTGAATCCAGTAACAGCAAACCCACCCTGGCCAAAGATTATGTTTGTAACCATCCTGGTAGGCAGATTTTCACATTTTTAAGCCAAACCGTAACATGTGAACCAGAGTGGGTGGTTTTAGGTATTTTTGCCCCAGCGTCCCTGTGGTGTTTTTACTGTGCTAGGCAGCTGAACACCGCAACCGCTCTCTCACTCCCCCTCCTCAGATGAGGAGGGGAAGAAGTAAAGGAAAGAACAACTCACGGGTTGAGATAAGGATAATTTAATTAGAGGGAAAAAGTATTATTAAGGAAATATTATTAATTAAACAATTTAACTAAAGGGAAAAAAGGGGAAGGGGAAAAAGTAATAACAAAACCAAACAAGCAAAGGCTGTGTGGAAGTGCAGAGGAAAGAAATTACTCTCTACTTCCCACAAATGAGCGATGCTTGACCACGTCCTTGAAGCAGGGCCTCAACGCACGTAGCCAGTGTTTGGGAGGAGGACAGACGTTTTCGCAACGAGAGCCCACCCCTCCCCTCTTCTTCCTTTTTCCACCTTTTATTGCTGAGTGTGACATCGTATGGTATGGAATATCCCTTTGGGTGGTTTAGGTCAGCTGCCCTGCTGATGTTTCTTTCTCACTTTTTTGCCCACCCCCTAGGAGGGTCAGAGAGAGTCCTGATGCTGTGCCAGCACTGCTCAGCAGCAGACAAAACACCGGTGTGATACCACTGCTGTCCTAGCTACAAGTGCAGAGCGCAGCACTGTATGGGCTGCTGCAGGGAAAGTTAACATCCCAGCCAGACCCAGTACAGTCCCACACAGCTCACTGCTGCTGGCAGTCCCCATGGGGAATTCCTGAGGGGCCATCCCAAAGGTTTGCAGACAGACAGAGCTGCCACATTAAAGGCTCGTTCACCTGCACGCACCCCAGGTGACGAACACGTCCCCCTTTGTGTGGCCATGGTACTCCTAGACCATCAAGGCTGGTCACATTTGAGCGTGAAGGAATGACCTTGTTTGAGCTATTCATTCTCACTGTGGTCTGCTACTGACAGCTTCCTTCCCTTCTGTAGCCAGGTAGGTCTCCAGGCCAAGCTGAAAGCACTAGCTCAGGACTGCCCTTTTCAGCATACAGGAGTTTTTGTGGTCAGGGCATCCAAAGGCCATCGTACAACATAATTCAGCAGTACTGATGGCTCACACAGGCCACAACTCTGAGACTGCTCCAAGACTGCCTTTGTAAGAGTTGGCTCCAGCCCCTTGCAGATCTATGACACGGTTGCTCAGATTACCATATTCTCTAATATTCTCTACTCCTCTGCGTAGTAAGGCTAGAGAGCAACACAGGCCATCCCTAAAAGCAAAAGGACAGGCTTCGTTCGGGACCCAGCAGCTGCTCGCTCCGGAAGGAGCATCTCCAGGCAGGTGCCATTGCCTGCCTCGCCCAGGAGATGGAGATGAGAGCGCAGCAGAGCGCGGCCTCTTCCAGGAGGCAGCTAGGAGGGTGAAGTCCGACCAAACTGCACCTGGCACATCAGAAATTGGGGCCGGGAGGGCAGCAGGGGAGGATAAGGCCCGCTGCTGGAGGCAGGGTGTACGCACGGAGCCCCTCGAGGAGATGTCTTCTGAGCTGAAGAGGAGGCAGCAGCAATCTGACATTGAAGGACACTTAAAACCAGCTCCAGGGCTGTGCTGGAGGCAGACAACAAGGCCAGAAGCTTGGAGCAGCTGCCCAGGACACAGCAGTGATGCTCTTACCACAGTATTACCACACCATGTGGCTCCAGCTCTAAAGGCAGACAGAGTTTGGTGTTCCAGAAATGCAAAACACCAGACAACCCCTACCTGATCTCAGCCAGATCAACCTTCCCACTTGCTTTTTGCTGCCTCCACCATCTAGTGCTGAGCAATGGGTATGGCTGAAGCTACGGTACCTTCCGTGCTGCAGGGATCTCTGTTGCAGAGACAAATGTGACCCTTGTGTCTAGGACCCACCTCTAAACATGAGAAGCGTTTGTTGCATGTATGCTCCAAACCACACAGCAGAAGCAGAAGCTGCATTGACCAAGATAGCTGAAATTGTCAAAGTGAGTTTCGGAAAGAAAACTGCAGCGACAGCAGCCAGCAGAGACGAGGATCTCATTATATCGCTGCTGTTGGCTTCTCTAAATATAAGAATTGCGATCACAGGATGCCTGACTTTACTTTAGAACTTACCAAGCTTTAACCTTTGGGTTCCCAATGGGTGCTCTGCCTCTTCTTTGTTAGCCTGTACCTACTACCTGGAGGGGGGCTGGGATGTTTGCCTTCCTCCAGTGATTCTCTGGATCAGTGATGCCTTGCATCCATTTGGCCAGGGAACAGAGGCCCTTCCAGGTGGGCACATTTCCACACGGCCACAAAAATGCATAAATCAGCTGTGCCTGTTGCTGTGGGGAAAGAGTTTTGTCTCATAGAACAAGCAAACAGGCACCACATCATGTCATCCTCATGGCTTCACAATTTGGGGATGCTAACACTGTTCTGATAAAATTAAGTTTAGTGCATTAATTTCCAGGGAAGTTCATCTTCTATCCAGAGAAGGTACCTTTGCTGGTATAAGACAGCAGTATTATCACACAAAGATTCTACCTACCTACCTTCCCTGCCTGGAGGGAAGGAGGGATTGACAATATCTCCTAGAAGAAAGATCTTAAGCTGTTAGGTGACTTTCTTTGATAAAATCCTCACTATCAGATCAGAACCAGGCATGAAAATCACTCTGCTTATACTGTGTGCAAGTTCTGCCATAGATTTTCTTGCATGGTGCTACTGTGAGAAGAGAAGTGTACAGAAAGCAAACATCAATACCATTTCCTCTGCGTTCACCAGTTCTCAGCACAGGAAGAAGCTCTGTGCTATGAAGAACCACCTATTTGTAGCTGCAGTCAGGAACCTTCAGGAGCCTAGGAAGAGCAGTGGCTCTGACTGCTGAGGATCACTGGCAGGGGACAATGAGGATCTCACAGCAAGCAGTATGGTGCAAGAAACCTGCATCATCCACACATGCAAGAGCTGCCTTGGAAGAGATCAGGAAGACCATGTACACCGTTGTCCTGCTCACCATCACTGCAGTCACAGGAGCCACAGGTAGTTCTGGCGGTACTTTGGGACCAAGCATCTATTAAGGGGTAAGGAGGAAGGGGCAATGCATCACAGTCATGTTTTCTCAATGCTTCTTTGGGGAAAAATCTTTAGAAAGTGCTGAATGGATTTTTCTGATGCAAAAGCAATAAACCTGCAAGAACTTAAGATTTAATGTGAAGGTTCTTTCTTCTTTACAAACTCAGTTAAATACTTAAAGTCCAAAGACAATGGGATCTGAAAATACAGCGATAACTTTTCTCATCCCTACCCTACATTAACTATGCAAGTTCACATTTGTTTTTATTGGGGTCAGGTAAGGGAGATGGTCATGGGGCAGTGATCATGAGTCTATCAGGGATCTCTTCATCTGACAGAAAGGAGACGTGTTTTATTTCCAGTTAAACGTCAAACTTAATTTTCTACTGTTCCATTTGACAGCACTATAACCAGGGAAATTGGTTCATATAAACTTTGGAGTGACAGGACAAAATTTGCCATCTGTGCTTGACCTTATTAGGACAGCTGCTCATATCCAGCACAAAAGTAGGGTCGATGTCTTCATTCATTTTTCTCCTTTTGGGCAGTGATGTGGAGAGAAAAGCAACCAGAGATCTTCTCATACAGGTGGGCTCTGCAGCTCAGCCAGACTTTGCTTCCCAGTTATGTTGTTTATGTATTGCATTAGGGAGGAGAACTCTACAGAAGAGTAAAACCAAGGACCAACTTTTGCAAACACAGCCATGAATTTGGCTATTTCTGTCTAAAAAAGGAGACATACAGCTCTTGGGTGGGCACAGACCTCCCTCTGGAGTGTAACAGTGCTGACATTTCCCATCGAAGCACAGACCAGAACTCCAAGCCTGTGAGTGACATCCCTGGGCACCTTTGCACACATCCTTCTCCTTCTTTGTCTCCTCCAGGAAACAGGATGGCAGCACAAGTGGGTCACAACGCTGTGATGACCTGCCCTACCAAAACAGATGCAACCATGGTGACGTGGAAAATAAGCCCCAAGATGGGAGGCCCCTGTAACTTGGGATACAGGGCTGATCAGAACAAGACAGACAAAACAAACTGCAGTGACAGGGTGAACTGTAAATTCCAACCAGAACAGTCCTATGCCCTCGAGATACGGCAAGTGGGAATGGCTGATGAAGGAAATTACAGCTGCGAAGTGGTAAATCAGGAAGGGAATTTCCACCAGACATACCAGCTGACTGTGCTAGGTAAGGGACTCCTTCCTCATTTCTCTCTTCTCCAAAGGACCACCTCCAGCCCCAGACAGACAAAGCTCCTCTCCTCCTGCACAGGAAGAAGCATGCAGTGAGAAGAGGAGCTTTCTCAGTGGCACGGATGGTCAAGCAGGTCATTTAGTAGCTCTGTTCCTTCCCTCTCGTTTGCCAAAACCCTTCTCCCTTCTGCTGCCCCTTTCTCCCTCACAGAGTTACAAGCGGCGGGTGTGAAGCAATCCCCAATACACTAAAGAAGGAGTCTGCATGTGCATCTTGTTTTCCTGTAGTCACTCACTAACATGCTACTTTAACATGACAAAAACATGGGAGGGCAACACCTACGAGTACTGAGCTATTCAACCACGATGGGATGTTGTTACCCAGGCAGGAAGAACAGCCCAATTTCCTCCTAGCCTGGCATACAAATCCATTTTAAGCCACATGCATAAAGGCTGCCTAGGACAAAAGCCTGATTCAGCCCTGTATTCTGGGTAATTCCCCACCTCCACATCCAGAGATGCCTCCTCTAAGGGTACATGGCTGCACTAACTCACCTCAGTGTGGGAGAGCTGTCCAAAATGAAAAAAAGACACAAATCTTTGTCACTTTGGCACACATTGCTGTGACAAGATGGCACCTCCAACCTGACCCTCCTCTTTTTGTGACGTTCCTTTTGGGTAAAGAATAAGAACAGCCTCTGCCAACTGCAGCAACCCACATGCGTCTCCCCTTCCTGATGCTTTGCAGTCCCCCCAAGGCTGTCCCTGTACTGTGACAACCACAGGAATGCCGTCTGTGAGGCAGCAGCGGGGAGGCCGGCTGCAGAGATCTCGTGGGTTCCAGAGAACAACTCCATGACCAGAACAGACAGCCACGATAACGGGACAGTGACCGTGCTCAGCAGGTTCACAGCACACAGCACCAACAGGAAGACTGTAACCTGCATTGTGTACCACGCAACTCTGAATGAGACCAAATCCATAGCCTGCTCCTCACGTAAGCTCCCCCTTGTGTGTTCAGCATTCAAAAATCCTGTCTAGCCTTCTATTCAAGCACTATGACAGGCATCAGTGACACTAGGAAGATTGCAGCAGGAACCACGCAGCTGAGCTGAAGTTTCCAGGGAGAAATTTGTTGGGGGGCAGGGAAAGATAAACAAAAATGCTGTGAGAATTGAAAAGTGCTCTGTGAAATTTTAGTCAGAAAGAGAGATTTTTGTAGTCTTCCCTCCCACAGATAAAGCTGTGAAGACAGGATTATTCAAATGTACACAACAGAGAGTGTTGTCTAGAAGGTATGATCCTGAAAGAGGTACAGGGTAAATGATCTGTGAAACGTACCTAAAAGAACTGTTTCTCTTCAGACAGCGTTGCATGGTTTCTTCACTGTGTCATCATCCTTGGTTGTCTGCTGAGCCTCCTTTTCCTTTTTGCTCTTTTTCACCTCTACGAATTCTGTGATAACAGGTATGTTCAAGACATAGCACACACAATACCCCTCTGGCCAGTCCTAGGGAAGTTTAGAAGGGTTTTAGAAGGTCTATTTCATATAATGTGCAGTCACCTCAGAGTCTTTCACAAGCAAGCTAGTCCAGTTTGCACAGCCAGTCTTAAAAGCCATTCATGTGGTGTTAGAGATCTGGTGCCATACTTCTTCCAGCAGCAGAAATACAAAGGGAATGGTTAATTTTATCTGTCTGGTTGATGGATCTGAACAAGGATTGCTGGGCTATGAAGAATACGAGGCAGCAAATTGCCTTTCTGAGGTTGGAGCCAGACTTTTGGATGATCGTATCTTACTCAAATGAAACTATGGAAGGCAGGGGCAGTGTAGAAGTGCAGGAAGTATTGTACAAGAGTGGAACAGGTCTGCTCTTGAAACTGCTCTGGAGTTCAGGCAGCTTGGCCAATTACTTTATCAGAGCTAGCCTTTCTGTCACGAGGTGCCGTTGCTGCCCAGAGTTACCATTACTACCTGCCATGTCCAACTCACTTAAGCTCCCTGTTCACTCGGGTTCATGGCTTGCTTGGCCAGCTCTGGTAATGCTAATGTGAGATTTCAGATAAAAAGCCTTCTGTTCCTGAGATCCCTAGCAAAATAAGGAGGAGGAATTCTGTTTTAATGTTCCTAGAGCTCAAAATTGCATTCACGAAAGAGACTAGTCCTCATGCTTACAGTATTAATGTCTCGTTTCCTAGGACAACGAGGAACTAGTAAAAGCCAAGGCACGTTCCATCTGCAGAGCTGTGTCTGGAGTTATTTGTAACACAGCACCTGAAGAGAGATGAAAGAAACTCCCAATCAGTACTGCAAGATGCAGCAGGGACTCACCAGTGCGAAAGCATGCAGGAAAAAGAAACAAGCATCCACAATGCAGCCAGTGTAACTGCATAGAAACATGGCATGCAGGGCAGATCCTATCTGACCTTTGTCAGCTTTTTTATACCATTTCCCTAGTGCAACTGTAGATTTTATCACCCAGACGACAAGCTGATACTTAAAAAATGTATAATTTTTTTTAAAAATAAAACCAAATCTAACATACAAGGCAAATTAATTTCTTATTGCATGTATGAAAAGAAGTCTCTCTGTTTTAAATAGATTATATCCTAGTATTTAAGTATCCTATCTTACTGGTTAAGATAAATCAAAATAATTTTTCTTGCATACTAATGAGAAGTAGCTTTCCAGGTATGGTTATGCAGCACTGAAGCTAAATTTGAGCAGCGTTCTCATTTTCCCTATATGAGTTTTAAAGATGCATCACTAAGACCTACAAAAAAAAAAAAAAAGATCTTGAGCAGTTATGCCACCTGAAACGTAGAAGATATTACAATCCTGAGATCTAAGCCTCATACTTGCATGTACCTCTTTGCATCCAGAGAGCTGCAGCCCACGCAACACAGCTCTCTAATAACCAGTTTCTTTAAACACATCTTAGTGGTCCTATCACAAGGAAGTCCTTGAGTGTAATCTTCCAGTTGATGACAGGCTGCCACTTCTAAGCCTCTAAACATAACTGCCTCTTCACCATTTCTGAACTTCTATTTTGGGTAGACATGACTAGAGCTGAGTATTACTATGCACCTGAAATTTCAAAGAAACAGTAGGTATTTCAGACCCACCTCATTTCTCCAAACTCAGCAGAAATCCAGGTCTCATCAGCATCACTGTACAAAAGACCCTGTTCCAAACTAACACACCTGGAGGCCTTTTCCCTCTGGCAGCTGTTAGGCCTCTCTATACTCTTTACAACCACTCTGATCCCACATGACGTTAATTACACATCCCCTGCCCACCCCCCCATATCAACAGCTATTCAAGCATTTGTTTGGGGTATCATTTACACAGATCTCTAGCTCTCAGCCATCAAGTTGGGCTTAAAACTGGAACATTAATATGTTACAGAGAAAGTAAAACACAGAAACTAAGTTATTAAACTTTCCTGGACCTTGAAGGCTCTTAAGGAGAGTGGCTTTTTTCCACAAATGACCACAAACCTCTGGTGTTTTGAGGGCATTGATGAAGTTCAACCAGATTTATTAACTTTGTTCTAGCACCTTGTGTACAAACACTAGGCTTAAGGCTGACAAAACAGGGCAATTGCCTGGACCCCCTGACCAGAAGAGTACCTGACTGGGCTGAGCCTGAACTTACATAGTGGGGGGAAAAGGCAGAGATCAGGGAACTCCATGGATTTCAGAAATCTGGAAGATGATCTTGATCTGTGTTCTTCATTCACTGTGTTCTATGTTCACATTCTATGCATGACTGACCACTTCTCAAGCCTTGTGAGCCTTATTTCATATCTGAGCCAGCACCAAAACCTCATATAAACTTCAGTGATAGGAGCGAGCTTGTAAGTCTCAGCACATACAGAATAGTCATCTAGCTTTATAGAGAACACAAAATGCCATGTCACCACCCTCTATCCTTATGCAGCTTTTCTAGCAGCATGGCTGTCTGACAGTCCCCATCCTCCCTTAGGCATCAGGCCTGCCAAATACATTTACATAGTGAGAGTCTCAAGATGGTTTATGCTTATTTTTGTCTATTAACAGTCTTGCTCATAACCTGATAATGTGGAAAATGTCTTGTTTCCTCTCTGAGTAGCAAACCAGCTTGGCCTCCACTTCCTAGCTGAACAGCTAACTTACACATCACTACCTTTCTTCTCCTCATGCTCTTCATGTGCAGCCAACAGACTCCTATAAACAGCTGTTTAGGGGTGTTTCTGGCCATGACAACGTACAAATGCAGACTGATTCTGCTGGCAGAGCGCAGTGAAACCACTCCTTTCACTCACTGACGTGGCCCCGTTGTGCCCATGTGCTGCCACATACAGCTGCTTGGTCACACGGGTTCAAATGCTGCACAGCTGACACACAATGCAAATGAACTCGGAGATGAGAGCTAGACAAAGAAATGCTCTGGATGGCTAACTGAATGACTGCTAGTTCTTTGTGGTAACTGAGCTGCCTTATCAAAGGCCAGCAGAAAACCACACTGACTTTAGTAGATATTTGTAGTTATCCTGGAGAGTGATTTTCCACAGCACACATCAACTGACTGACTGCACGCACATCATACTCAGCTAAGTCACATTGCTGCAGCAGGTGAGCAAGCTCTGAGCACCCATACATACAAACCTACCCACAAGCACACAGCTTCTCCAAAACTGCATTTTACATTAAGACCATCTAGAAAGCTGCAACCCTGCTTGACTCTTACTAAGTATATTACAGACAAAGGGAGTATGCAGAGATCTCTCTTTGCAAACCATAGGCAGGCAAAATTTCAGAGATGCCAAAGACATGCCCTAAGTTAACAATAGCCCACCAGTGTCAGTAGTATTCAGGACATTGTACTGGGTCTGGCCGGGATGTTAACATTCCCCGCAGCAGCCCATACAATGCTGCGCTCTGCACTTGTAGCTAGGACAGCAGTGGTATCACACCGGTGTTGTGTCAGCTGCTGAGAAGTGCTGGCACAGCATCAGGACTCTTTCTAACCCTCCTAGGGGGTGGGCAAAAAAAAAGTGAGAAAGAAACATCACCAGGGCAGCTGACCTAAACCACCTAAAGGGATATTCCATACCAGATGATGTCACACTCAGCAATAAAAGGTGGAAAAAGGAAGAAGAGGGGAGGGGTGGGCTCTCATTGCGAAAATGTCTGTCCTCCTCCCAAACACCGGCTACATGCGTTGAGGCCCTGCTTCAAAGACGTGGTCAAGCATCGCTCATTTGTGGGAAGTAGAGAGTAATTTCTTTCCTCTGCACTTCCACATAGTCTTTGCTTGTTTGTTTGTTTTTTTTTCCCCTTTCCCTCTCCCTTTTCCCCTTTTCCTTTTGTTAAATTATTTAATTAATAATATTACCTTAATAATCATTTTTTTCCTTTAATTAAATTATCCTTATCTCAACCTGTGAGTTGTTCTTTCCTTTACTACTTCACCTCCTCATCTAAGGAGGGGGAGTGAGAGAGCGGTTGCGGTGTTCAGCTGCCTAGCACAGTAAAAACACCACAGACATGAATCTGAGACTTGCTGTACCTCTTGTTTGGGGCTAACTTACTGTACTTCTCTTCCTTTTCTCCAGACTGCTCAAGACTAGCCAGAAAGAAAAATAACTTACATTCTTTGTCGCCATTTCCATTCAAATGGCTCAGGCTTCTTCTATCCTCCTTCAGGGATGAAGGAGATCAAACTCGCACAGCAGAGTCCACATGATTGTGTGACCAGCCTTGCCCCTATTCCTTGGTCTATTTACTCTCAAAGCCATCACAAATCCTTCTGCAGGACAGAGGATAAAGCAACCTAGGCTTTCTACAGTCTGAGTTTCAGCCCAGTCTCCTGGGCAACTACAGGAGCAACTGAGAATGCTTCTTCCTTTCTCTCACTGGATGCCCCATCCTCTCAGTGTGTTCACTGCATAAAGAGCTTTGGCAGGAAAAGATTGCTTGTCTTTTTCTTTTTTTAGCTTTCATTGGGTTATTTTAATATATCAGTTTTACACTATTCTTGCCCTCCTCAAAAAAAAACAAGCAAACAAAAAAAACAAAGGAGGAAAAAGTTCTAACAAACTCAGACTGCACCAGTTTTTCTCCCCCACCTCCACCCCTAAGTAAGAACTGACTTCTCTAAGTTTCAGTCCTTTGCCATCATGTTCGCACAACTGAGAGACCACAGAGTCTTATTTTTTTTGTTGCTTGGTGAGCTTGCCCCAGAGTATTACATAAAACCCCTCTCACATCCTGTTCTTTTGCGGAATTCACTCAGAGCTCTCCAGCATTGCCAGCTGCATCTCTTCCACATTAGTAGTCACAAATCCCTAGTACAATTCTCCTCATATCCCCCCAGTGCTGTCTGAGCACAGTAAACAGGAACACAGAGACTGAAAGACGTTCTCACTTCCACAGAGTATTTCTGAAGCTCGGTACAAGCATACGCACCCATGTCAGTCCCCTGACGAGCTCTCACACCAACCTGTAGACTACCCTGCTTTTCTTCTACCTGCTATGATTTGTACAGCTGGAAAAAAGCAAGATAAAATGAACAGAAAAGTGTGATTCTCACAGCGACTTCCCATTTCATGTATAAATATGTGAACAATGATACAGAAAATGGCACGTGTTTCTCATTGCAAGTAGTGTAAGATTGGATTACTTCAGAAAATCTTATGAAGCTTTTGTATCCCTGCTTCCATCTCCCAGATCTGCGTAGAAGTAACCTGGGTGCAAGAGTGACCAAATTGACAGAACACTGGGAAAAATAGGCCTCTCCTTCCAGGTGTTTTTGGGGTGGCTGCCAGAAATCCTCACTTTAAGCCAAGAAAGCAACTCAAAAGGAAAAAGGTACTAAAGGAGCCAGAGCTAGAGATTAAAGCAAGAGACATCCCAGCCCCCTCTTTTGATCTAAGATTTGTAGTATTGACAGGATAGGTGCAAAACACTGTTGCTCCTTGGTTGTATGCCATAAGAAAATGGTCCCCAAATTCCCCCACCCACCCTACTGCTAGCAGCTTATTCCCATCTCCAGTGTCCCTTCACTGAAAATGGTACCAGCTTATGTATCTCATCAATGAACAGTTAGGCAACTCAGCAGGCAAAAACGAGCCAGCTTTGAGGTCTGATCTACCCCAAGACTGCCATAAGGGAGGTGGCAGGGCAGGTGAAGACATCTGCTTAAACAGCAGCAGCTGCTTAGTCCTCTCAAACACTGGTGGTGCTCCAGCACAAGAGTGAAATTGTTGTTCCAGTTAGAGGCAATATCTCTACAGAGGTAAAGAAACTGCAAAGCAGACTGAAAGGGAAGACATGGCTACTCATTTTAAAGAAATCTTATTGTGCCTAAAGATGGATAAACAACAGACATTTCTACTTAACCCTGCTAGTCAGTCTCCCCCATTCTGGCACAGCCACCTTCTCCAAAAGTGGTTTTGAAAACTCTGTCACTACTTTTCTGTCTTTGGACATGTTCAGGCACTGGCAGAAGATCACACTGTAAGGAAAAGCTGGTTTCCTCCAGCTCTGTGATATTTAATGCAAAATTTATCTTCACCCGGCTGTGTGAGAAGGGGGGACAAACATAAGTCACAGTCACTATATCTATTTCCACATGCCTTCCCAGACTGTCAGCACAGGAAGCTTGGTGCTGTGAAGAGGAATCTCCAGCTCCAATAAGCAGATCATTTGGGAGCAGCCTGGTCTGGGTGATCTGGCACAGCAAATAGCAATGCTGACTACTGAGAGCACAGCAACAAGGTCTTCCTACTCAGCTGAGCAACTCATCCACTTGAGCACTGAGAGCAAAGTTTGTTGGCAGGAGTTCTGTTGGAAGATTGCCTGAGCCTTGACACTGCTTGCTACTGGAGCAACAACCAAGGCAGACTGCCTTCAGGTGCAAGCAGTTATTGATGCTGGAGCTCAGGAGAACGTGCACCAATTGCTCCTTAGCTTTGCACCCATGGCTAGATAGCATGCTCACATCAGGAACAGGGTACTGATCAGCAGCTGGATGGAAAAAGGACAGAAGATAATTCACTGCAGGAGCTACAATATAAATGCAGTACCTTGTGTCTCCCCCCCCCCAGCAGGAAGTCTTTCAGAAAAATGGGACCAAGCAAGTGTGCTCCCCAAGTTTCCTTGTCATGAGGCCACACAGCAAACTCACAGCTGAGAAAGCATCCAAATGGCCTTTCCTGGTCTGCTGCTGGACAGAGAGGGAGGAAATGGTGAAGGTAGTGAGCTTTGGTGGGTTTTGAGGGGTTGGGGGGCATGTGTGGGAGAGAGGAGGCAGGGAACAACATAGATGTTTAACTTTTGTCAGGAAAAAAAAATCCCAATCTAGAGATTCCAAACTATACATCAACACATGCCAGTGGCTTTCACAGGGCTTTTTGTTGGTTGATACAAACTGGTATTTCCCCTGGGTTCAGGCTCTCTTCAAAACACTTCAGACAGATTTTTAAGGGAAAATCCTTTGATGGTAACTCACTATTGAACCTACTCAGAGGAGTATGCATCAACGCATGCTTTTTTGTGACACGTAAGACTGACAACAGGAGGTTGTCTTGGAGTAGACAGCAGATACAAGTGGCTGCCCGGCCCATCAAGGCACAGGCCGAGGCATAGCCACCAAGGTCCCTTCATGAGGCGTACCAGAACTGGACATTATCCAGGACAAACACTTTCTGGGTTAGGAAAACAAACACGTTAAGTAAAGACAATTGTGCTTGCTACCTTCCTTAAAGCACTTAAAACAGCACTTGTCATCATGATTGCCAAACAACAACATCACAGAAGAAAACCACTGAACCCCACATATCTAGCAGTTAGATTGCTCCTGTGTTTGGAGGGGAATAGCTAATGAGAAACTGTGTGCGCACTGTGGTTTCCACAGCTATGCTTATACATCTGTTGCAATGCTCCATCCATGCACAAAAACCTCAGGGCACCAGATAAAGCAGATATTTGCCCACTGAAAATCCATTCTGAGTTAAAATTAAAGGAAAAACACAAATAGAAAACAGCGCAGAAGAGTTTGGAGAAGAATTCTGTACCAAAGACAGAGCTGGGAATATATTTATGATGGTTGTTGAATTTCTGAATACTTCAATTTGTTTCAGCCAAAAAAGCCTCAGAATTAAACATTTAGATTTGATGTGTAGAAAACTAAGTCATGACTGATATTTAACAACAACCAAAAAAGATGCACAGGAAATCCTCACAATGAATCAAGTGCTGTTTTGGCTCAGTGAAAACTCTTATTCTACCCTAAAAGTTAAGTTTTACTACTTGCTTGATGTGTAAGATGGAGATTAAAGAGCAGATAGTATATTTTGGAACTGTTACCTTGGTTTTACACAAAACAAGTACATGAGAAAGTATATTAGAAATTACACATCAGAAAGTATATCTTTCCGAGATATGAAGGAAAAAAATATAGATTTAAAAATATCTGGAGGTATATCAAGAAGTGTATTCACATGGGAATGTATGAAAAAAATAGCATTTTCATAGCAGTCCACATTTATACAAGCGCAATAACACCTTGAGGATGAGACCTGGGAGGCAAACACCACAGTCAGGTATTAGAGTTGCCTGCACATGGTCCTGCACCCTCAGCCAAAAAGCTGGAGCTGAAGAGGACAGGTTCTCCCCTGCTCCCTTCACATTCACCTAGATGTTTAATTATTCTGCACATCTGCTCATGACATAGCAGTAAGGCATTGTATTAACGTAACATCGGGCATTATGCTGGTGAACAGAGTCCTGTGTGAATTACTGCTCTAGGTCTGTAGTCATTTCCGAAGCTCTGAAGAACAGTATAGCCTCTGAGACCTGAGGCACCTGACGTTGCCACGTAACTCCAGAATCTGAGAGCTGATTTTAATCAGTCTTTGCTTTTTGTCTCTTCATATAACCCAAGTCTTTCTTCACACTTATTTGCAGAAATAAAAGAAACCATGGCTCATGTGCTAGAAGGTAAGTAAGTTTCTCCTACTACAATGCATTTTAACTGTAATTCTTCATTAGCATGTCTTTTGGAAACATTGTCCTGAAAGAAAAGTATGGGTTTTGCCTCAGATCCTCCTGTAGTAGGGATAGCAGCCATTATCCTTCATGACAGGAGACGACCAAACCTATCTTCTTCAGAGAGATTCAGTAGGAACAATCCTCCCCATAAGAGCAGGTGTGTTGGCAAAAATTACTATTAGAGCAAGCTTTAGGGAAAATAAATCTGTACCTGTTTTCCTGTTAGAATTTGCTTGGCTACGACTTCCTGACATTAATGGACAGTATATATTTCTCAGAGAAGACTCCTTCAGCACCTAGTATTTCATCTTAGAGGGCTTTGATAGATTTTAAATAATTAAATCTTTGTCAAAAGAACTAGTTTTCAGACATGAACTTTTCAACAGAGCAAAGGAATTAAACCAGTGCCCAGCCATGATGGAATTAGGAATGAGGTGAAGACATGCACCTTTTATTCATAAACGGACCTTCAAAATTTCAGCACTAAACTTTTTCTAACAAGTTGCACTTCACTGGGGAGAACACCTTTATTCTCACTCACGCTAGCAGAAAGTTTTTCTTCAAATAGCTGTTTCTGAGATGGGTTGAGTTGGAAGCAGTTATCAGGGGAAGAAAAGTTCTATATCCCACAACTCTACTGGTCTCCACAAAAACTTGTTGTATTTAGCACCAGAAAATCCCTCATTAGACTTGTACAACTTAAGACTGACTGTGAACATGGATTTCTGTGTTGTATACTTGGGCAAAGTTACTTGAACCATCAAATCATTTCAATCTTATGGATCGGGAAAAACATGCAAATAAACCATAGGCATAAAAAATGACTTAATTTCAAACGTCTCTTATGGTTCTGTTATTGTGTCACGATAAGCAACCTGTATTGCTGAAAGCTGCAAGACACCTAGGCACAGAAAACCACACTGACCCAGCTCACGTTTGTTCTCACGCTAGTGAGCAAGGTGCCACAATAAAACAAGCTGGCTACAATGGAAGGCACTCAGCTGACCTGAATCAGGTGAGCTTTGCATGCACTTGTCAGGACATACCTCACCAACAGGCATACTTAGGTCTCAGTCAACTTTATGAGACCAAGCAAGACTCTACAGCCAGGTATCACCGCTAGGTTGGGTCAAAATTTCTTAAGTGCCACAATAAAGTTGCTCTGATAACTCTCCACCACTTCCTGCCAGGCTATATTGAAGCAGTAACCTTACTATACTTTTACAGGAGTCCAGCCAGAGCACAACAGAAAAGAAAGAGTCAGCATCTCATTTAACATTTTCTTTCTACATACCCAGCCACAGGTTTCACTCCCCTCAGGGCTAACCAGACTCAGCATTGCATTCTGGATACCACAAGCAAAACAGAAGTTCCCACAACTTGCAGATAATTCACACTTGAACTCATTTTGGAGGAGAAAAAAAGAGCAGAATCCAGAGCAACAGATGCCACTCTGAGTTCCAGCAAAGTGCCTCTAGCATCAAGCAAGGAACAACAAACAACCCTAGAAAGCTATCACCAGCACTTCTAACAAAGTTGTTCCCCCCACAGTTTCTTCTCTCCTACAGACCCAATTAATCTCAGCTGTCATCCATGCAAGCAACTGCCCAGCCACAGCTGAGCAAAATAATGACACCCCTCATTAATTGCTTCTGGATAGCCTTTCCCTTTGGTCCGTGTTCATGTCACATTGTCATGAATTACAGACTGTAAAATAATGCACATATGCTACATTTGTAGATTGTTTGGACCTTTTCTTACATCTTCCATTTGCTTAGTTTTCAAGCCCCTAATAATGTGTTTTAAACATAATTTTCATTTTTATTTATTTTTTTTTGCCCTTTTTCTATCTGCTTTACTTCTTGATGTAATATATTTATGTTAGTGCTATAAAGTGAGCAAGAAGTGGGAAGAGCTTTTTGTGAGAAAACCAACCATTACTTCTAACTTTCCATTACCAAAACAAACTGAGATCAGTAAGTTTCAAGTCTTCCTCTGCCACACATGCTTAGTTGCAAAACAGCAAATCTGTGACCACACATTCTTTATTTTTTACTCAGTGTATCTGTCCATCAGAGGATTATGAAAATCCACCTACATCTTCTCAGCATGTGAGCTCCCCCGTGACCTCGGTTCTACCTATCTCAAGTTAGCAGTACCTTGCTACGTAAGCACCCCTTCATCTTCCACGTGTTTACTCACACAACAGCCCTGTGAATATGTATGTGCTTATAGCTAGGAAATTACAAGCAGTTACCTGCTCAACAGCAAACAGGAAGTCTGAAGTCTGGAACAAAGCTGAGCTGAGGTTATGCTACAGAGAGCATGGTACCTTGGTCCCTAGGCCTCTTCTTTCATGAAATATGACTAGTGGAAGGCAATGAAATGGCTTAGGGACATTCTGCTAAGGTCTCACTTTGGCAAAGGATTAGATAAAAAGAAGAGGCAAAATAGAATTTAATCATTTATCAAAAAATGAACCTCCTGAAATATGAGTAGTCGGCAAAGCTTTTTACTTTGAACTAACTATATTGTTGTGTTTGTTTGTCTTTGCTGTTGTGGTTTTTATTATTTTTTTACAAGTAATCTTTAACACAAGTACTGTGCAGAAGGATGTGTGGGTGCTTGTAAGCAGGAGTGATAAGGTCAGCCCTTAAGAATGTGTGACAGTTCCATTATAAGAATGTTTCCTACAGTTTATTATATTGCTAAACGTTTATGCTGAATTATCTGTGGTAGATGTCTGCCTCAGCATGATATTTGATTTTATTCCTTTACTTTTTAGCTTAGGTCAATAACCTCCAAGAACCTTTTGCTCATACCAGAAAGTGTGGACAGGCTTTTATTTGAAAAAGCTGTAGCAGTGATTTAGATCAGGGGGTAAATACATGTCAGCATTTACCTTTCTGTTAATGACGTGCAGCGCTGAGTCCTACAAAGGCCTGGTCCAAATTAATCATGGGACTAGACTTTGTAAATGTACAATTCATACGTGCACTGCTCTGTTCACTGACTCTTTAATCCCAAATGAACATGTAGGAGTTCCAGAGGATGAAAGTGCAGCCCAGTGCCGCTGCAAGTCTTTATTCACAAAAAATGTGAGTGCAAGCCCAGACCCTAAAGGCCTTGCAAAGGAAAATTATATATTTTGAAACAGTATTTCTAAAGACAGGTGAATGTATCTGTATGAATTCAAAACAATTCTAATCTTACAAGTATGAACAGAATAAAAAAGGGCTGGGCCTGCTGTTTCAGAAAAGGGAAATGGAGTGAGTGTAACACAGCCCTTTGTAAATCTGGACAGAGAGGAACAGTTTTTGTATTTAAGTCAGGGGGATTTAGGATTGCTAGAGTTATCATGACAGGAAAATGCGGTAAGTCTCTGGGGTTCAGAGGAAAAGTCCAGCAGACGAGAAATGACCTAAAAAAGAAACCTATAACCATGACCAATCCAAATTCAAATGACTGCTGAGGAGGGACAAGGAAACTGAGGATGATAGACAAGTCACCTTAGTCTCTATTCTCTATGAAGTTTCTAAGAAAGAGCTTGGTTTAGAAACCTGTCTGAAAAATCTTTTAGTACTTCATCCTACGCTGAAAGATAAAACTGTAAACCATGAAGATCAGAAGGGTGAAGCACTGCGATAACCAAGCCTAACTTTTGGCTGCCCTGTGTGGGTGAATAACTGTCCTCTGTGGGACCTGAATCCTTGGGTTCCATTTACAGAAGCAATCCAGGTACAGAGATCGCTCAGAAAATGGGCCAAAGACAGCAGAGCCAGTGACTGAAGAACAAAGTCATGGACCAGCCTTTCTCCTTTTCAGCTCTAGCTACATCAACACCACTATGTAGCAGACGCAGCTACTGCCAGGTTCAGAGCTGGAATTACCTGCGTGCAAAATAGAAAATAATTCCATTTTCTTAAGTATGTAGTATTTTCTTCAGTGTCTGGGAGGCCTTATATCAGTCACAGTAAGTCCTTCCAGAAGGGAGAAATTGTAAAGAGGTATTCTACAGAGAAATTCCACAGTTGTTCATTCCTCTGGGACATAAGTAAATTAATATATTATTTGGGAACAAGCAGATACTACAGGTATGGGAAAAGTTAGAGCATGGAGAGGTTTCTTCCCACTTGTATTCTGTTGAACACCATTGAGATGCGTGACGTTGCAAACAGTGTTGGGAATTTCCACATAAACTGTTATATGGCTGCTCTAGATAAAAACGTTTGTTTTGTTCTCTTTGCCCAGTATAGTCATATGCTCTGACATACCAAGCTCTTATCCTCTAATGGGCAGGAGAATGATCATTGTCCATGACCATGACCAGCAAGAGGTAGAGGCTTAAAGAATTTGGTCTGATTTTGAAGGTTCTGATATTCTCTGTCCTCCAAACATTTTCTCATGCTCTCTTTCCCTCACAGCCACTCTCTTGTCAGCAGTTTAGCTGGAGAACATAGGTATGAGTCAGATTTCAACCTCATAAGTCAGTAATTTTGACCATAAGTTTTGAACAGACAAAAGCCATGTCCACTTTTTTTTTTTTTTAAGAAAAATAAGTTAAACCTACTGAGAGGTACCTAGACATACAAGTTTATTTGTGTGTGCCTCTGTAGGCAGTACAGTTTCTACATGGTCTTTATACAAAGCAAAAATATAGTGTAAATAAGCCACTGGTCCGAAAAAACTTTTTCCTTTTGTGCTGAAAAGTGAGAAGCAGCACAATAAGCACTTCACATGACTAAACTGGGGTTGATATTAGTTCTTGTGGTAATATAACTGCATAACTGAAAGCCACAAAGAATTCAGCAGCAGAAAGCTACACTAGCCTGAATATATATTTTATATTATCATGAAAATCAAGTTCATGCCATCAAAGTGATCCTGCTGCAGTTGAAACGTGCTTGGTTATTACAGATTACAGATCCTTTTTTTTTTCTTTTCTTTTCTTTTTTTTTTTTTTTTTTTTTTTTCATCAGAACGACCTGAGCTCACATTCACTCACGCAGCAGATGCACACCTAGCATTGCTCATGCAGAGGGGGAGCCATTCCCTGGTAACAGAAGCAGTTTATGCTTCAAGACCTACTTACGCCTCTCTGAGACAAGTTACAAAACTAGTACTCTGGGGGTACAAAGGGTATACTGCATATTTTGTGGATATCATTCTTCAGCATCCTCACTCATGAGACTGTGGGCCTTGCCATGGTTTCAGATATTATCAGAGAAATATATTTTACTTTCAGAGAGATACTTTGTCAGCAACTTCCTCCGAGTACCAGCCATATTTGGATTTTAGCCACTAGTGTTGTTTTTTATGTTCATTCTATTTACTACTTAGGTTTCCTGAAATTGGTTAAAATGGTGTCTAGACAAGCTGTAAGAGAAATGAATAGCAGACTTTTCCCTGAGAGATCCAGAAATTGCCTTAAGTTTTCCCCTACCAAAAATGTCTAGTCAACAAGTTTCAAGACTTACATGAACACAAATAGATTTACCTAGGAAACAGCAAACACCTGACTACAGACTCATTCATTATTACTACTCTAATCATCAATACTTGCTAGCTACTCCCCAGGCTGAGCACCTCTGCACTGGAAAACGCATCAGCAATGCAAACGTAGAAAGGCTCATATTGTTAGCACTTTGCAGAATGCTTGGGGAGGGGCTGGTAAAAATTGAGCTTTTTTATTGCTAAATGAGGAACTTGTTTCTTCCACTAGTTCAGAACAGTAATTCTCTCTGATAGGAAATATACAAGAAAAGACTCCTACCCCATCTGCTGTGGGGTTTATCAGCTGCAAATCAGCCCCGTGAGGAAAGGCAGAGCCAAGGTACAGGAAACCCAGCTCTTTAAAAAGGCAGAGGGTGGAAGCCCTCCAGCTTCAAGGACCTGGTCCACCAGAAGCCTGGGGAGTCACAGCACGGCACAGAAGTGAAGAGGGAGCAGTAACTCTGCGGAAAATGTACTGACACAACAGGAGTCTGGCACAAGCCAGAGTGAACAGAAAACCTGAGACACTGAGGCAAGAGTGGGCTCAAATACTGCTGCAAGAACTGCCCGTGCCTTGTGTGAACAAACCATGTGTGCAAGGGATGGATCAGACTGTTCTTTGGAGAACAGTGCTTTTACACACCAGGGCCAGGGCTCTGTGCCCAGGCTGTTTCTTTCTAACTTTGCCATGGTCTTGGCCAGACACCAGATTACATCAGAGAACAGGTCAGAATCCCAGGTGTTCAAATGAGGCATCAAGATGTAGGAAGGGAAGCGGAAATTGTGGAGGGCAGTTGAAGAAGAGTCACATTACTTTCTGAAATGACACAGCTGAAATGTCTGTTCTGATTCACATCGGAATATGTGCTGCATTAACCCGATATATTATTGACAGTAGTCACAATGCAGAACCACTCTTCCGAGGCTAAATGTGCTCCAGGATAATTGGATGGTATGCCAGGAAAAGCTGCCCAGAGACCTACGTCCTCTGGAATTTAGCCATCCTCTTGCTGACATTAACGTAACAAACTTTCAGGGAGGAGAAAAATAGTATGAAAAATAAGTATCAAACTTACAAAACTTATGAACAAAATATCAAACTTATGAAAACTAAATACCAACTAAATATTCCAAAGCATGCAGGCAATTTTTCTGCATCCTTTTGGAATATCTCTTCTGTTCAGTGCTGAATATGTTACAAGTTTTTCTGAATATAATATTTATACACAAATAGACAACATCACTCAGCAATGTTATTATTATATAACCAAGTTATTTCAGCCGCTCCTCATATGTTTTTCCCTCTGTACCCCTCACCATCTTTGTAGCCCTCCTTTGGACACTGACAGTTTTATGTCATTCTTATATTGTGGTACCCAGAACTGCATACAGTGCTTGAGGTGAGGCCACACCAGAGCAGAGTGGGACAATCCCTTCCCTCAACCCGCTAGCAGTGCTATGCCTGATGCACCCCAGGGTAGGGCTGGCCCTCCTGGCTGCCCGTGCACACTGCTGGCTTATATTCAGCATGCTATCAGCCAGAACTCTCAAATTCCTTTCTGCGAGGCTGCTCCCTAGCCTCTCACCCCCAGTCTGAACGCATAGCCCAGGTTGCCCTGTCCCAGGTGCAGAATACTGAACTTGCTCTTGTATTATCAGTGATTTAGATGCAATAAAAAGTTATGCTAAGGAAATCATGATATAAAAATGCTTCCCGTCATCAATGAAGATTACAGTATCAGTAAAAAGATATTTTTTCTAATGTTCAGATGAGCAAGACAAACATATGGTTATGAGGTATCTACCAGGGTTTGCAGACATGCCTTCTTTCAGATTTCTCTCAGTTATGAGATTGCAAACCCGATAGCACTGTTGGAGTCAGAGTTCCTACATAGAGCAAAGCAAAAGAGCAGAATTCCTCCTACATTTTACATGGAAAAATAACCACTTTTTCAATTTGACTAATGCTTAAATATATTACTTTCATGGCTATGAGCTGAGGTGGACTAGAAAGACTGAACCACCCTAATCTGTCCAAGAGATGATCCTGCAGTAAGTGTCCCTGTCAGCCCCCCCACATTACTCTGCCTGGAGGGAAGGGCGTTTATGGCATTCTGCTGTGACACACTCCAAATTCTGCCAAGCTGCTAGAACATACGAAGTAACACCACAGACAGGAGGCATGAATAAAGTATGACGGGAAACTGGCAGGGGAAACAGCAAAGACAATTTCCTGTGAGAATGAGATATGTCAGCTTCTTTACCCAATAAGTGCTATGCAGCATCAGGGGTGGACTGCAGTAGTCAGATATGTTCTGCAATGTTACTCCTTCCTTTCCCCGTGGGATTGACTTCATACCTACCTGACACTGCAGAGTTGAGGGCCAACATAGAACAGTACATTGGATGTGGACAGAAAATACCTCAACCATTTTCTCACTCTCTTCTTCATGACCTATGTTTATTTCTCCTCCTTTCCCAAAAGAATATATTAAGGAATTTAGTATTTATCTCAATATGTTGTGTTTCCTTCCATTTTTTAAGGGAACAGGGGGAAACAAGATACATGGTATACTGAACAACCCCCTTGAAATGCTTCCCTACAATAGAGATTTCATAAATATGGCACTGAATGTTGTCATTTGATCAGACATCCCAGGAATCCTGGAAATGTTGCTCTAGAGAGAACCACCAGTTCTATTGGATGACTAGGAGAAGGAAGTTGAGGAGCAATTGTTAACTAGATTTTAACCTCACTCAAGGCTACTAATGGATTATGTTTACTATTGTCATTTGAGGATAAAATAAATATGAAACATGTTGAAATATATACCAGGTATATTGACATACAGATTGCTATGGAGTATGATATTCAGAGCATGCTGAAATATACCAATAAATCACCATAAGGGGAGAGAGATACAGTTTCATTTCTCTTGAGGCAAGGGAGTATATTGCCAAAAATAAAAAATAACACTCCACAAAATAGATATTTGCACATTCAAGGAAATAAAATCATGATTATTTTAAATTAGGGCAATTGGTCACATCACCTTCTGAAGAATGAAAAGAGACTGAGGAATTCAGGAAAAAACTCTGCCTGCCACTATACTGTGGGATCCCTGTGCTGGCTGAGGACAAGGAATTTAAAGAGCAGAGGTGTCACAGAGCAACAAGAGTCAGCTGCTCCCCAAGGGACAGGGAGACAGAAGGACAGTGAGGCTGGCAGAGCAAAAGCCAGGGCCCATCCCACACTACCTGAGTGAGGTGAGCAGAGCAGTCCTGGGGACAGTAGCCAAGAGCCCAGATCATCAAGTTCACGGTGATAAGTCTGGTCCTGATCAGATATGGAAGATACTAAAACTTATCTGAATTAACATTTAGCTACGTATATGGTAAAATATCCTAATTATCGGGGATGTAGATGAGAACCTAAAAATATCTTAATTTTTGGGGACGTAGATGAGAACCTTATGAGAAGCAGGTGTAAAAAGGAAGATATTGCTCAAGGATGAGGAAATGAAGAAGAACTTGTTAGGGAAGGATGAACAACTTGTTGGCAGGAAACAAGTCAGAGATAAGCAAAAAACTCCTAAATACTGTCCAACAGAAGGTGGAAGTCCAGAAAGGTAAAAAGTTTAACCTTCTCTTCCTCATTGCATTCATCCTGAAAGACCCCTTCCCGCGACCACCAGGCTACATTGCGCAGGCACAACTGGGAGGAGCTAAGGGCGGGCATATCTACAGGCAGGGAAGAGAGTAGATGGTGTGAGTCCTGCATCACTGCAGTAGCCACAAAATTGATTGCTTCTTGTAGGACTGTAAAACAGGTTGTATGTCACTTGTAACTACCACTGAGCAAAAACACCTTGGTCTGGATGGTCGTGCTTAAACTGAACATAATGCTTCATCTACAGTTTGCTTGCATCCAGACCTTCATTCACAACCAAAATTGGTTCTTGCATGTACTCATTTGTCCTTCACTATAGATAACAATGAGCCTGGAGAGATCCCTACACATCTCTGTGCAGAAGGAATTCAAAATCTACAACTTCTAATCTGATCAACAGTGCAAAAGGACCACCTAGCTGGCATGATTTCAGCGATGGGGGACTGTCCAGTGGCAAATCTGCAGGACGAAGTTGCAAATATTCACAATGCAGCCAGTGTAACTATGGAAAAATAAGTAGGGCCTGCCTAATCTTCACTTACTACTATCTGTCTTCCATCAAAAGACTGGACAGCCCTTGCTAATTTTTACTCATGTGGTATTTCCACTCATGCATACTAACTTTTTCCTATTAAGTGATTTGCTTAAAATCTGTGCATCAGAAGGTTATCTTAAACTGCATCACGAAGAATTTGTTCATTTCATATATTGCTGATAGTGTCATCAAAATGGAACACGTTATGAGACAGGACAAGTACAAACAACCCTCTAAACCAGTGAATCTCAAGTTTTGCAAGGGGGTAGCCCATTACACCCAGACAAATACATAATTATGTAACTTCTATGAAACTTCTATGAATACAATGTCACAGTAAAAGCTGTGCCTCAGAGATGGACTTGAAAACCACATGGGTTTTCAGTGTATGTGTATGAGAGTATCTTTGCAAGAGAAAGAAAAATGTGTGGGAAGAACTTGAATGTGAAATGTTGAGAGCCCATAAAAAGCAATGTAAGATTATGTGTAAAATAGGTATTGGTAAGGCTTTTCCACCTGCTCACTTTCTGTGATCTATCAGCAGCCTACTGTTCACCATTTGAGGAGCTTCACTGCCTAGTTATCATAACCTCATGCATTTTACTCCAGACAAATAGCTTTGGTTCTTTTCAGGATCACTGTACTGAGTAGAGCAAGAAATTACAGACAGGGAGACAAATACAGTGTCAGGATTGCTCATATTCACTGGCACATGGGCTACAAACCACCTGAGCAAGAAAATGTCTTACTATTCCATAGAACTGGGTAAACACACGGCCCATTTGTACACACTGCATTGAGAGCAACTGCAAACTTAGTCTACTGTCATCTTTGAGAATAGGGAGTTAAATCACAGCTGTCAAGTACTTTCAAGGTAATACAAGTACATCCTTGCAGGGAACTCAGTTCTGCTTATTTCATGTTTTGTGCCATGGGAACAAGCAGCAATTTTCATCATGTTAATTTTCTTTTTCCATTTAATGAGGATTTTTTTTTCTGTTTATCTTGTTGTCAAATATATAGAAGAATGATATTACATTTCTTAGACAAAGATGAATCTTTGCAGGAGTCTTAAATGCAGCAGTCTAAATTAAACTTTTTGATTGAAATATTTTTAAATAAACCTAAAATAATGATGACCAATCATTATGCTATATCTGTTCAAGTCATTACATTCAATAAAAAATCATACACTAGTGCAGACTTTCTCCTAAAGTTTCACAGAAAGTAGACCTTCAAAAATACTTTTAAAAATACAAATCCCACTCCCTTGAACAAATTTAATCTTTTACTTTGGGTTGAATAACATGTTTCATCCCATCCTAAAATGTATTTCTGAAAGAGAGAAGTATCATCTTGTTTGACCACAAGGTAAAAATGAAAGCGCAATTAGAGTGTTTTCTGTTAGAGTGTTTTTAATCTATTGAAGTTACCCACAGGTCAAATGTACAGTATCAAAATTGTCTAGTTTTACAGACTGGACAATGAGAAAAACAAATAGGACTATCTGATGCTATGTTTTGAGACATCTAGGAAAGAGATAAAACAACGATCCAGCTCGCTGTGAATTCTAAATAAACCTTTGGGGTAGAATGGAGAAAAAGAGACAGTTTTCTCCGCAGGAGTAGATATAACACCAGTCTTTTAGATCTTACTGCCAAGGTAGCTGAAAAAGTAGGGTGGAATATAAGTAGATACAGTAGATACCACATATGAGGTATTCCTTGTAAAGTCACTTCTGGTCTTTCAGTATTTTTGGTGAAACAGGACCTTGTGACATGTTTACGTGTAGAGAAACCAAGCCAGGGAGAAAAGAAGGCTGGTAGGTTTGCAGAAGAATTATTCTCACAGATGGTATGGATGGCCAACTCTATCAGGTAAAAAGTCCATGCTGAATGTGGATAGCAATGCAGGAAATCTTAGTTACTTCTGCTATCTGATGGATAGTTATTTTCAAAGTGGTCACAAGATTTGAGTTCTCAGATAATTATTTTTACACATAAAGACAATACCAGTGAAAAGATCTGAGATATATGTAGGGTGCAGAACCTGGGCTGAACTCCACATTGCAGTGTTCTCCATTGCCTTTTTTAGTTTGTTCTGAACATTAATGCAGATCCTTCTGGATTTAGATGTAGATTTTGATTCTCACAGAAATCAAACATTAACCTATGCTAAAAAGCCTCTGTGATTCAAGGCATTAGCTGTATATACCATTTTAGTTCTAGACAGTAGTATTGAAACAAGTCACTGCAGAGAGAATTAGGAAACTTCAGGTATTCTAAATAATGACGTAAACAGTATGTGCATCCAACCTACCTTGAAAACAAGCAGAATATTTAATCACAGAAGATTTAATCTAAAGTTTTACTCAGTTTAAGCAGTGATTTGAATCACAACAATATATAAACAAAATGATTTTTTGGGAAGAAAACTGCTGTACTTCTGCTGCACCCTTACTGACTAATGTAACACATTCATTAGTAAGCTGCTGTTGGAATTTATAGCTTTTATCAGGGTAAACAGCTGCTCTTTTCAGAGTTTCAGACATAATTTGCTATCATAATCAAAGAGCACAAGGTTTCAAAAACAATCCCAAAGTGGGAAGCTAAATACCACCCTTTTGTCTCATCAAAATTGAAGTTGCAGTATTTCCTGGATTTTAGCGCTGTTTCATTCTACGTAAGGATTTTAGCATTTTCATCCTAAGTAGCTGCAGCAGCAGTTTCTAAAGAACAGAGCTGTGTGAGAAAACATGTCATTGCTAGTGCACAAATTACTATTTTTGAGCTTTTAACTCACTGCTTCTTTCTTGTTGCTGCTCAGACAAGCTTGCCCAGCACTGGAGAGATTCAAATTTCAAGTCACCACTTATATTCACCAGTATGTAGTTTAGAAAATCTGGCCTGATTAAAACATAAAAAGCCAATTGCATTGTTACTACCAGAATTTTTCCATCTTGTTGTTTTCTTCACTGGAAGTGTTCTCAGTATTGCCAAGTTCCCAAATTAAGTGATGTTTATAGTACTTCTGCCTCAGCTTTTGGAATCACACAGTTCTTTAAAATGTCATATTCTAGCCATTATTGTTACAGAGCAAAAACACCGAAGCAAATGCATTTCTTTTGTAGTCATATGATTTGTGGCCAATGGGTTGAGAAATGATTTTTCAGTCTTCAGGACTGGCAGAACTTTCTCTTCCAGATTCATACAGATGATGTACCCCTTGTGCTCTTAGCCCTATATTGCTAACAGCCGTAGGCTGTTATTTCCCCATGCCAGACAGGCCTTGTTTGTTCCGGTCTAAGGAGCAGGGCTGATTCCTAGTCATATATCTGTATCAGAAAAAAAAAATAATTCTTTAGTTTAGCAAGTCTGCTTACATAAAAGAAGCCCACTTGTTGTAGATTTCCAGTACATGCATTCACATCACTACATAAGCATGATATGCATACAACACATGTAGCCTGGGGAGTTGAGCTTCTCTGCTGACACAAGTCATTTTAAAAATTCACTTCTAAAAAGAAAAGAACCAGAATTAACCAGTGCCAGAACTGGAAAAAACATCTTTAATTCCTGCCTGTCCAATCCCCCCAGATCAAGTCTCTTCCCTTTCTCAGAAAGTGTAAGGAACAGCACATTGAAATCAGGAAATTCCATCCTACAAACTAAAAACATTGATATTATCAAGAAAAATCATTCAATAAATAAATAAACTGGTCTTTCTGGAGTTACAACAGAGACTCATTTAGAGTCTGCACATCTTAATTAAACCAATTATAACTGAATTATTTTATGCCTATAACACAACTGTTGTGGATTAGACTTGGCTAACTAATAAATGCCTACCCGGCTGCTTACCTAGTCCCCTCAGCCTATGTGGGACAGGGGGAGAAACTGGAAAGAACAAGAAATCTCATGAGTCAAGATAGAAACAAAGTGACTGCATACCAATTATCATCGTGGACAAAACAGACTCGACTTGGGCAAAAATAATTCATTAACAATTAAAAGAACCATTTAATTAGTTATTTGTGTAGTGGGAAACAAGAAGACAGACATTAAATAACAACTTTCCTCCCCACTTTCCTATGCTCAACTTCATTCCCAATACCTCTGCCTCCCACAGAGGCCCAGGGGGATGCAAGGTTACAGTTGGTACCCAGCAATTCCTCTGCTGCATTTTGGTCCCATCTGGAGCTGGCTGTGTATGGCACAGGAAAGCCCCTGGCCTCTTCTCACAGAGTCCACCCCTGTAGCACCCCCACTACCAAACCTTGCCACTTACACCCAGTATTGAAAAATAAGGAAAATTCCGATTCGGGGGAGCTCCTCAAATACTGAATATTTTTCAGCCAGATCACAATTTTAAGTATGAAGTATAAATTGTGTCCTTTTTCTGAAAGTGTAGGTGACACAGGAGCTGATCATATTAGAGATAAAAGAAGGCACAGACATTATCTGAATAATACTTCTGAATAACATATCTGAATAATGTAAAGTTTCCAGACCTCCCAGATCTGTGGCTGACAACTGAATCTGAAGATACTAATTTCAGTGTGACCTGGATCACAACGTACATCCTTTGCTAGAAAAACCCTATTGCATGGAATAACATTTTATTCAGAAAGTAATATGTACTCTGCTGCAACAGAGACAATGGATACTGTCCTCTGTTTCAGTTTATAGTGGGTTACTTGTACCAGCACCCTTGAGAAAGAGACACCCAGAGATGAGGTGAGGAAAAGCATGGGACAAGATTCAGTGATGATATCCTAATTCAGGTCTTTCATAGCCTTGAAGAAATCATGAGTTTCTTATTATTTTTAAATGCAGTCTTTCTTTCCCACTATAGCTCTTTGTCTTTCACTGGAAAATGAAGAATAGTGCAGGGTAAAAACCTAAAGCTGACAACACATACCTTCCCTTAATTATTTACAGATTAGGTTCATCACTGATATACAGTTTACTAGGGTGTTAAAGTGGAGCGAATAGGTGTTTCAAATGTCACATTTAGCCTATTCTTCATCGCAATAGAGGTACCGCTAGTACACATTCTCTTGTGAGAAAACCCAGGGTTGAGTAGAGGACTTTTCTAAGAAGGCTGCTAGTTTTTAATCTGATGGCATCAAGACATGGTAATCATCACTTCCTATGGTACTTTGTTCAAACACTTGGTCATGTTCACTGTTAAAAATACATGCCTGATTTACAGTTTAAATTAGACTTGCTGTAACTTGGTGGGTGTTGCATCTTTTTCAGTCAGTGAAAAGGTCCTTTACCACCTGCATTTTCCTTTGTGCATGTTTCCCACATATTTGCATGTTGTGATCAGACCACATCTTAATCTCCTGTGTTTCCATTTATATGTTTTTAGCTGTTATAGCTATCTAACTAAAGGATTAGAGCTTCCTGATAGGCATTTCTTATTTGAGGATATGGAAGTGTACAAGCCAAAATAACCTGTCAGTTTATTTCACAGAGTTTGCTTCAAACCTTAGACAAAAATTCCACTAAAACTGATGAAATTGTTCCTGTATAGCTTGTGAAGTTTGGCCTTTTCAGGATGAGAAATATCAATGAACGCTATTGGTTAATTTGATGGTGGTGATCCTATAAAGAAAGGCTTTCTTTCCCATTGCTAGTCCAACCACTCCACCAAATTCCAGAAAACTACACATGATACTGTTGGCAAACAGGTGCACAGTACAACTATGTCCCAGTTACACCTGTTAGCTGCTGACATTAATGCAGTGTCACAGTACCTACAACTCTGTCTTGGTGCCTTGCTCTGCGCACAGTGGCTCACCATGTGCTCCACTCATCCTCTCTTGTCTCTCACCTCAATATCCCAGCTGTGGAATTGGGATGCCATCTCTCCCTCACTCTCTTTCATCTTGTTCTGTGGCAACCATTCCAAATGGCAAACCTGAGTCTTGCTAACTCTCTGTGGCAGTAGAGCTGTCTTTGGCAAGCTCTCTTGATGAATCTAGAGGAAGTGCAAGACTGAAAAACAATTGGCACCTTTTGGTCACCTTTCCCCACTTTATTTATGTGGCCATTGATCTCATCACTCTCACAGAGACTACAGCTTCAAATTAACATGCCAGAATCTACCAGACCATGGCATTTGTCTCTTTCTTCAATCTGTTGATCTCTGATCTATGCTTCTCTTACTACAACCTCCAACACTAGCCCTTCTGCAGCTGGAGGGAGATAAAGAACACATGCCTGCCCTCAGTTTTCCTGTGTTAAGAAGTTAACAACCAGATATTTTTCATGCTTTGTGTATGTGGATTTCTGGATTCCAAAACAGGTTTTAATAAAGTGGCTTGCAAATTAAAGAGCAGTAGGAAAACTACCTGTGAGAAATCCAGAAATTGCCTCTTACGTTTTTCTCACCTAAGGAACAGAAAACATCAAGTGTCATTCTCCCCATGATCACACCTTTAATCAAAGACTTCCCACACTGCAACCACACGACTGTAATATTTACTTTTCATCACTCTGTCCACCACAGGATTACACAGAAACTCATATCCTGCCTGCATGCAGGATTTTCTTAAAAAGACGGCTATCTGGTGACAGCAGCCTCATTTGCCTGAGGGTAGGATTGTCATCATGGCACCCACCGAGCTTCCCTGTGAAACAGGTGACTGACTGTTGCCATTCTCATTTAACAGATGGAAACCAAGGTACAGACAGAATGTGAATCTCAGCAGCTGCACTAAATAGAAAAAAAAACCCACACTGTAGCGGTTTGACCAACTTGCCCTTCAGACATGCCTCACCCCCCAAAAAGCTCTTAGTTCTAAAGGGGGCTCTTATTGTGGCAAAAGGTTGTGGCAGACAAGCAAAACATCTTGCTGTACCAAAACCTCTTCAGACAGGAGGCAATTCCACAAGTTCATCAGAGGCCTGCAATTTTTGTGACATTGAGGATGAAGCCCTGATTCAAATAGGTAATCAGAGAGGGAAAAATGGAAATTGAAGGTGAAGTGAAATGTAGCCTGGAAAAAAACAACCATACAGTTTTTAGAAAGGCAGAAGGATTAGAAGCCAAGCTTGGTTAGCTAATTATTATTATTAATTAGTCCTATTAACTAACTAATTAATAATTAATAAGAATAATTAATAAATATTATTAGGACTAGAAATTAGTTTCATCATTCTATAATGCAAGAATGGCAGGAGGCTTGACCATTTCTCATACCAACTTCAAGCTAAGAAAATGAAGTAACTTCATTCACTGCATATATGGGCGGGCTGTGGGCCTCTGTACCTAACAGCTATTGCTGAAGTAAGAAAACACCCTGGAAATGTCTCTATATCCTGTTGCTTCCATCAAACCAAGGATTTCAGCACTTTAAGGAATCAGAGAAGTGAAACATCTTCCTATTGAGAAAGCAGAGCCTTAACAATTACTTATTTCAGTGCAACGTCTTGCAAGATTTTCCTCCTGACCAAAGCAAAGAAGGGCTGACTCCAACACTTTGGAACTCCAGCACGGAGGGGAGCTAGGGCTCATCTGCAAGTTCCCACTCCTTCCCTCTCACCAAACATCTGTCTCAGCTCATCCGGTGCTCTGAGTCACTTCCTCCCCACTTTTCATCATACGCCCTCAGTGCACTTCTCCAAGTAAGCCCAGTCTTTTTTGCACAATCTGGAGCATGGTTCAAGGGAAGCCTTACTGGGAGGTAGGCTAGAACATAAACACAGCATATCACAGGGTGTAACTCCTAAGTTTTGTGGCCAATGCAGGAGCTCAGAGCAGGCCAACATCACGCGTTTTAGTGATGTTAAGGCTGATTTTGAAAGAGCCACACCATTTCATACCAGCAGAAACTGTGCCTTTCGCCTATGTTAGTGACTTCAGAACTAGCTCCAAGTAAGCCGATATGCCATTGCGTTGTACTGGGTGGAAACGTTCATCCCCACAGGGCAGCAGTTAGGTGCACAAACAGGCTGCTATGCCCTGGCTAGGTGCTGTGCTGTGCTGTTCTGAGCATACCACTGCCATTTCTGAAGCTAGCTCAAAGCCAGCTCGGGGAGCTTTGCACTCTCAGCAACTGCACAGCATGGACACGGCCTGCAGAAGGTTTTGAGGCAGGAATCCAAGGAGGCATGGGGAGCAGAATTTCAGACTACGACGCAGGGAAATGTTTAGTGCATTAAGCCTACCACACAACACCCCCCCAGGAATACTTTGAAACACAGGTATTTTATTTACCTACACGTCAATAAAAGGTGCACAACAGCTCTGAACCCAAAGTCAGGTCCTCCTGTTTCAGTCTTGCTATTAAACGCAAGCTTCCCTGAAGGGAGAAGGACTCTGGGAATGTGGGCTTCACCTCAGGCTTACCTACCCTCCAGTAGGAGTTAGGTGAAAGAAACCGTATTCGCATCAGGACTTTCAGGTGTGTGGGTGTTTCCAGGAATAAACAACACTCAACCACAGAACAACCAGGAAGCGGCTTTATAAGCATATCATGCCACTTTACTGCTGCAAAGTTTATAAATTTTATCTCCAGAGCCAGCCTACCACATTGTGCCATTCTGCTAGGGGACTTGCCATGTGACGGGCCAAGAAATGTCTGCTGTGCCCTGTCCTTCACGGCATGCTGAAAGCAAGAGCTGAAATTACAGAGCCTGCAACTGCAAACATTCAGACAATCATATTTTGGGCAGACCTGTCAGTCATTTTCCAGGGAGACTGGATGAACTCTGTTACAGTTCTGAACTAAAACAGTAGGAGGAACAGCCAGTCACAGTAAAGTGTGTTTGCAAGGTAGATGTAGGAGAAGTTTTGCATCTGCCCACACAAGAAGTGAGGCTATTCAGTACTTTTGCTTTCTCTGTCACGTACCCCCATATGCAAAATTAATGTATTTTGTTACAAAGGATGCAAATAAAACTTATGAAATTATTTTTCCTTCACTGTGAATGTAACAAGTTCTTGGCTCTAAGATCACAAGGCAGGAAATTCACTTACAAGTGTGACACACACCACTGTCTCTGAAAGAATTCAAGTGTTTTTAATGCTCTATACATCGGGCAAGACTGTTAAATAATGTAATCCAGCCTTAATTCCATTTACCTGCCAATTTATTTATTTCATTACTAGGGTGTGCACTTATTCTGTGAGTAAAACACATCTCTCAGTAGCACAGAGAATCACAACACTTTTCCAGAACCATTCTCAGCTCCAGAGATAATTGGATTTTCTCATAGATGTGCAGCCTGTTCTGCTAGGTGTATGGTCCCAAGATTTAGGGTCCTCAGCTGACACAGAATGAGACACAGCAGGGAGGATTCTCATGTGGACAAAATCATGGCAGCTCTGTGAGAAGTCAACAGACTCAGGCGAGGTTATGAGTTTATACCAGCTGAGGTTACAGCACGCTGCTATTTATGTAATCATTGGAAATGAAGTTCCTGAAGAAAAATAATTTCTGTCTGCACCTTGGTAGTTAAAAGCCAGCCTTATACTCCTTCACTTCTTATTGAACAAGTTATTAGCATGGAATCTGCTGTCAGCAAGGACTTTAAGGCTGAGTAAAACCACTTCAAACAGAGCAGATCACAGACTGTGTCTTTGTCAAATAATATCTGATGACATTATGATAATTAACATGAAATGGGTCTGCAATCACCCACACTGAAAACCACAGGCAAAGCCCAGATCTGTGCTCTCTGTACACAGAAGACAGGGAAAGTTCAGGCTCCAGAAAGATGGCAATGGCTTTGGGTTTTCTCTGCTGCTGTGTAGAAATATGCACTCACTGAAAATGCCTTTAATTGCACCTTGTTGGCAACTTCTTCTTCCTCAGCTATGTCTCAGGCTTACAGACTCAGCTCTCACAATCAGTTTATCCTTCTCTTTCTCCTCATTTCCACCAAATGCACATCACATTTCTGACTGATGCAGGCAGCAAACCCTGACACCTTTCCCGTCTCCATGCATTATTTCTCCATCTAGGTCATCCTCTGTCACAATCTGGCCTTTCTCAGGGTCAGTTCCTCTGTTATGGGATCCTGGTTCTCAATGTGTAACTGAGAGGACAGGAAGAAGAAACAAAGATTCACTACTACTTGTGGTAAATTTATGTTTTCAGTAATGTCCCGCCACAGACTGCATGTCTCGCTTCCTAAATTCCATTGTCTGTAGTAGTATTTTCAAAAAGGTAAAAAGAAGCACTGTGGCAGTACTTCCCATTCTCAGGCATCCTCAGATTTCTGTCCTACCTTCTTATATGAGCCCCCTTTTTTCTGGACACCCAGGCTTCAAGTCGTAAGTTGCTCACAAGGCTTCTTAATAACATCTTAAATGAGATTTGCCTAGCAAAAGAATCCTGCTGTCCAGTTTCTGGTTCTGAAGGAATTCCTGTAGGAATGTCAGACACCTGTAATTCTGACAATTTAAAGTAGCATTTTTATTATTAACAAGATAATAATATCTCTTCTTAAATCTCTTCTACCCCATTGCATCTTCAGTTTTTCAAGACTCTTAGTTCATGCAGCAATCACCCAGTCTGCCAAATATCTGCACATTTACACCCACTTAGTTTCATTTGGCCTTTGTGTCAAGTCTGAGCACCATTTCTTACACATCCAAGGCCTCATACTGCTTACACGTTGCCTAATTCTTTCCTTTACACAAACACTTTTTCCTCTTCACGTCCTTGTCTAAAATACACCTGTTATCTATTCACACACATCACTAATTCCTAGATCAACAGTAATTACTCAAAAAATAAACCAGAATGTTACTGTGGATAGCACACTGAAAACCTCAGAATACTGCTGAGAAGCATCAAAACGTTAAACTTAACTTAAAAATTAAGTGGGACAAATGTACAGTACTCCTCTCCACACAAAACTGCAGTCAATAATAAGACTCTAGGACCAAGAAGATTGAATTTCTTTCTGCCTTGCCTGATTTTCTTTATATGTTCCTTATCAGTCTTTTTACTTATTTACATGAGACCTTAATTCATATTCCCTTGCTCCAGTGAACATTAATGCAGACCGTTTTTGAACACTAGTCTGATCCAACAAAATTACCAGAACATCAGACTACTGTCATCACTGCAGCCTGTCGATGTCTAAATGTGCTGTGCTGTCCTAGCTCCTGAACACCTCCATTTCTTGTTGACTTTGATCTGTTTTCTGTCTTTACTGTTTTTGTCTCTGTCCTTGGTGGTAATTATTCTGATTTTTAGCTTTTAACAGCTGAAACCACCTCTACTGCTGGCCCACAAAATTGTGCCAGGGAAGTGCTGTGGCTTAAGAAAGGAAAAGAAAGCTCTGAATCTGAAAAGACTAAAGTGAGGAAGTAGAGAAACAGGTACAGTGCTAACAACAACAACAACAACAACAACAAAAACTAACAACAAAAAACTAACAACAAAACCAAATAACCACAGTATCCTGAAGAAAAAAAGTTTTAATTGAAAGATGTGGGCCAGCTTGATTTTCTATGATTTCTGCTGAAAAGTATGTAAAATAGTATTTCTTTTCTCTCACTCAGTCTCTCTTCCCAGGGTCTGGAAAGCTTTGGTGTTCAAGGTGGAAGCAAAGCTGTCAGTAGCTCCTGAAGGGAAAAATCATTAAGACAGGAGGAAGGATTTTTCTTTGAGGTAGTGACAAAGAAGTGCTGAAGATGCAGAATAGCAGTAGTGGCAAGGATGAAGAAAAAGTTTCTCTCTAGCACCACAAAATGAAGATTTTCTTTTTGATATTAAACTCAGGCTTAAATAATCTTCTCCACTGCTACCCCATCTCAGCTGTGCTGCAGGGCTTATCTTCACTCATCAGCCTCCTGAGGAGAGCCAATGAACGGAAGGCAGAGCTGTTCAGTCTGTTTCCTCAGCGTTCGCCTAGGCTCTCAGCACAGGAAGCCTAGTGCTCTCAAAAGTCAGAAGGAGGAACCTCTCCAGCTTTGAGGAGCCAGGCAGTCAGGAGAAGTGTGGGGAAGGGGGGGAAGAGAAAACACTCGTCGTGGCTGCTGAGGATGCACTGGCAGGCAAGAAATATGCCCCATGACCACAACTAGGTTGGCAGTGGGACGGATGGAGTGACGGAGCCGACTGAACCATGAAAAAAGGAGCTGACATGAAGATTGCTGGAAAGGCTGCGTGTATTTTCGTGCTGCTCACCATTACCAAGCTCACAAGAATAACGGGTGAGTCTAACTGTTCTCTGGGACTGATCAGTGGTCAGGGTGGAAGAAAGGGAAATGTGCACAGATCTTTTCTTCCCGTAAGGGCTATGTGTCATGTTATGACTTTCTTTAGTTGTTAAAAATTATGGAGCACAATTAAAACATGCTTCCCAAATATCTACTCCTGCTTTTCTTTTCTCAGTGGTCACAAGGCTGCCAGTCATTATCCCCGTGACTTCCATACAAGCAATTATTTAGTGACTCGTAGCTATAATGTACCGCTAGTCACAGATAGCCTTTTTACTAAGAACACTAAATCCACATCCTCTGAGAAACTGATCTATTTGACCTATTAAAAATATGCCCAGGAAAGTGTTTGTGAACGTGAAGCTTTTGGCCATGAGGTTTCTGCTGAGGAGAGGTGCACTATGGAATAGGGCAGGGATCTCTTGTGTCTTTCTTAGGAGTGGAAGATCACTGGTGTGCTGACAGCCAGGAGCAGTTTCTGCAATTTCATTCTGAGGCTAATGGGAATGATTGCTATCAAGCATGGGCAGGGCTTTGGTGCCAAAGATAGTGACATTCCTAACCCTTTCTAACTCTCTATATTAGTGTAGTTGACTTGGTTTTAATACATTCTAGCTATGACAGTTAACGT
Organism: Oxyura jamaicensis; assembly: GCF_011077185.1. Taxonomy (NCBI): domain Eukaryota; kingdom Metazoa; phylum Chordata; class Aves; order Anseriformes; family Anatidae; genus Oxyura; species Oxyura jamaicensis. The sequence goes on from NC_048893.1 coordinate 86,660,010, forward strand.
CTCCTAGATATTGTTCATTTGCATTTCTAGAGCTTGTGCTCTTTCAGATGCCATGCAGCAGTCCAGGGACTTGCTCAGTAATTTGAGCAGCAGTTCCAGAAACCTAAACTGCCAGCTAGGGATATCTCTGAATAACATGTAACGTGCTTATGTCCATTACTATTACGGACAGGTAGATTTAAGCTGCACGGACATGTATATTACATTCCACTTGGCCAGAAAAGAAGATACTATCCTTAAAGATATTAAAAGATACAGATATTTTAAAGCAAAATGGATACAGTTATTGTTGTCAGTGAGGGAACACCTGCCTGTAGTGCGTTTGGCAGATCAAACGAGGGATCCAAAATGATAACCTCAGTGCCACCCACTGAAAAAAAATTGAAATCTTCACACACTTTTATTAAACTCTGCATTAGTAAACCCACAACAGGCACATTCGAGGTTAAAACAAACAAATAAACATTCCCTTCCCATGTCCCCATTCTTCCAGTAAAGAAATTATCTCAGAAGAATACTGAGGAACCATCTCAAGGTCATACACACAGGTTATGGTAGCGTCAGAGACAGTCTATGCTTTTGAGTACAGCCGCTCAAAAAGTAAACGAGTATGGACATGTCACAAAATGTTGAAGAAAATCGGGGAGACAAAGGAGAATCCTACTGGTAAAATTTCTTTTTAAAATGGGACTTTGCTGGAAATATTACAAAAATCTAATGCCAAAAAAGTTCTCTTTTTCATCCAGAAGACAACTGGATTTTAACCTCTTGGTGTCTTGAATCAATGATATTCCCCTTCAAAGAACACACAAAAAAGATGCATTAAAATCTAACTTCATGTCTGAACCTCCCCCCTCCAAAACAAACAGCATAGTTTTGATGGGAAGTTCTTAGATAAGGCTGTTTTTAAACATGTTTCCTTCAATATTATTGTGACGGTTCTCAGCAAGGTGTAGTGACGAGGTTTTTCCCTTAGAGATCACAGGCCAAATGTGTTAAGATGATCTAGTTAGCGTGTGTTCTCTATCCAGAGAAGTTTAATGCTGTATGAAGCTCGAAGGAACTATGCTCCCCTTCTGAAGACCAGAGCAAGCTACCCTAAATGAAATAAGGTCATGCAAAAACTCTTGTGCATAACCAGGCTTTACCTGTGTTAATGTTTTCCTTAACATATTTTTAATATGTTGCCTCATGTGCCTTGGTCAGTTTTTACGACTGAGGAAGGAGCAGCAACTTCATGACTGTCGTGTCTAGATCTGTCCCCAAGCAGAGCTGGGTAGCATGCTATCGAAGCTGCTGGTGCATGATCTGCACTACCAACCCTTCTATAAGAATCCTCATAGGAGCAGCAGTGGAAAAGACTCAGAATTATTTTTTTTAGGTAAAACTTTGAAGACTTTTCTTAGTTTAACTAAACAAATAAGACACCTCGTGGTTGTGTACATGCTCCAAAGGAAGGAGGATAAGGGAGGGCAAGTTTTTCCATATGAGGTTCATACAATTAAACTCTTTTTATCGGAGTAACATTTGCAATGTTCAGCTGTGTAAGTCCTGGATCTGTAGTACTATCCCGTGACAACAGATATGACAGTGTGCTTCAGAGGAAGCACAAAGAAATCTGATGTCAATAATGAGATGCGATTTTCTATGTTAGCTCAATTTTACCAAGAGTAAAAAACTGAAAACAATGGCATTGCCTCAATGCTGAAATTAGAGTGTATGAGGTGAGTAACAGTGAATTAGAACTTCAGAGCAACCTGTCTATAGTACAATTTCAACCAGATACCTAACTTTTTTGAATGCAACTGCTTTCACTTAGCTTCTTCCCTTAAAAAAAATGAAACAAAACAAAACAAACAACAACAACAAACTTTTAATTTCTCCTTCACTAGTGTTAGTAGACTAGTGTGTTTTACTGCCTTCTCATTTCCGCTATCTTTGGGTGTTTTAGTGCTCTTGTCTCTGTTGCCTCCTATTCTAGTTTACTCTGTAATCTTGCTCCTGATACAAAAATGATAGGCTAAAAACAATTTTGATAAATATACATTTGTCTCTATTTCACTATTGCTCTGCTGCTCCTTTGGTTCTACGTGCTAGAATTATTTTGTCTCCTTTTATACTAAAAACACCTGAATCACAACAGCCTGTTTTTCTTACACAAACGCTTAAAACAGAACTCCATATTATTAAATTAAGCAAAAAAAAAAAAAATAATAATAATAATAAAAAAATCAGAAGTCATCTAAATTGCCCTAATACAATCTTCAAAGCATGTTCATGTGACATAACATTTTACTTTGATATGGTCCAAACACGATGTCTAAAGGTGTCTAGTTTCAAAACCCCAGAAACGGGGAAGTTCAGTTTTGCAAGTACACCGCATACTCTATGACTATAAAGCAGATTTTCTTTAATTGGTAATGCACTTACAGATGTACATTCTACTTAATACAGCTGATATATTTTGTATATAGAGGTACAATCTTGCATAAGTATAAAGCATAGGGAATCTTCTTATGCTGCCTTATCTTTCTATTGAGTAAGAAAATGTTAGAAAAAAAATTACAACGCTAAAGCTGAACACTAAGCAAGGTGTGGCTGTGTCCGTTGAAATCCATCAGCTCAAGATTCTAACTTTTCTATCGTTAGAAAAGTTAAAAAGTTAAAAGTTAAAA
>NC_048893.1:86662694-86662761 GCF_011077185.1 Oxyura jamaicensis
AAAGTTCTAACTTTTCTATCGTTAGAAAAGTTAAAAAGTTAAAAGTTCTAACTTTTCTATAGTTAGA